>NW_010388336.1:0-21932 GCF_000710305.1 Buceros rhinoceros silvestris | reverse complement strand
CTGCTGACACCTGAAAATTCTGTACATGACATGTGCAGGATCAGTGTCTTAAAAAGTTATGTTGAAATTCACCTCTCCTTTTCATCATCTCTAGTAACTTTACGCTGTTGTTTATAGACAGTGTTTAAATACTCCAATTCAGATTGGGATATAAATGAAGTCAGCGATTTTCCAAGTCTGGCTGAAGCAATAAGATTTATAAATACAGATACATTTAAAATGGTCAAAAGCAAGGAAAAGACCTGTAGAAAGTAGTAAAGAGTAGTAATAAATTTAAGTATTGAAGTTAACTGAAAGAAAAAAATCTGAGCTTAAGAACACTATTTCTAAAAAACTGAAAACTAAGAAACAGCTTTACCATGCCAATCAGCTTGCATTGCTATTTATAACAAATACTACTGCAAAGCTTTTGACACATGGGTTACATTCTAGTCAGGATATCGAAGGGTTGAAAAATAGGTGGCCATACTTTCTTAAAGATTACCTTTTCCTGTATATGAATAGTTGCAGACTCGTGGCTATCCAAAGCTTAAAAGAGCCACCTCAACCAACAACTAACTTAATCCAAACACAAAGAGCTACACAAGTGCAAAACCTATTACCATACCTCTCAATCATGCAGATGTGTAAGACAGCTAATTGTGGGCCGTTTATCCATATGCATTTATTAAGGCTGGCATTAAACACAACATCACTCCTGCTCCTCTGAGCAATGCTGCTCCACACCCTACCCACACTTTGCAGATTAGGGTACAGTAACAGCAAACAGAAAAATCAGTTCTCACATAGTTTGTTATAATTGAAAAAAAAAAAAAACCACAAACCCAAAAACACCAAGAACAAAATGAAATGGTGATAATGCTGCAAAGGGAGAGAACTAACAATGGAAGATAATAGAAAAGCACAATACACCGCAGAATTGAGAGGTATGGCTAATATACTAGTTTCAACAAAAATGCAATGTGGCCTTCTAATTATAGCCTGCACTTTATTTTACTTATTTTTCAATTAAGCTTATAAAAAAAAAATATATGGCATACCGACTTCGCTCCAGTGGAAAGGATTGGTGCCGCCTGTTGTACAGTTATATACCATGACTTTTCTTGGTCTGGGGGGAAAGACAAAAGAGCAAGTTAGAAGGCAAATATCCTTTGAAAAACACCAGCAAGAGACATAACTAAACTTATCCTTTTCCTCAACAGCTTCATCTACATAAAGCAGAAAGGATGAGTCTCGTGTTAGATTTTTTTGCTTTCTACAAATATCATCTTCCAGTATTTTTCTACTTTTGACTATCCTTTTTCTTTTCTTTCAGTGAAAGTGTCTCCTACAATTCCGTAGGTTCTATTGATTACAGCAAGACCCAGAAAGGAATTTTCAGGCATAGTTTGTACAGCAGTATCACTATGTGCTATCTTCCTCTTTGGCATAAGTTACACTTTGAAGGACTAATGCTGTTAGAACCTAAGATCCCTTTGACCTGGGGGGAATAGCAGGATATTGGCAAGAGTTCAACTGAAGACTGACTTATTGAAATACACAGCGTAATTCCAAAATACTTAGTGCTCTCTATTGTCCGCTGTTATACCTATTAATTCCCGAATACCAGGCTGCAGCCAGTGTCGTATTGACAACAACATCTACTGGAACAAGATCTGCTACTGCACTGTTGGAAGCTCTCATGGTTCGAAGAATTCCTTTTCCTGCCTTAAAGAACAAAACAACAAAAAGAGAGACAGAAGAGCCACCAGTAAAACATATGAAGCTTTGTTGCCTTCCAAAAGGCAGGGGAAAAAAAATTAAGTATATTCATTACTTACAGCAATGAAGAAACCACTAGGTCCATTGAAGTTATCAATCCATCCCTATTATGAACAAGGGGGAGTGAAAGGACTTAGTTAGGATATACTGAAATCACCAGATTCAAGCAAAAAAAAAAAATCTGAAAAGTTTCTACGACTGTAAGGGGCAGAGGAAAAAAGAGAATAAAGGAGAGAGAGATATCAACGTTTCTAAATTAAGTTCTTCCATACCAAAATCTCGTGATGTAACAAGTTGCTATGACTCAGACAAGAGAGTTACCTCTAGATTCACTGGTCCTTCAAAGTGAGATGCTAGCTTGTTTATTTCTTAGTGAATACACTGCAGGGCATTGTCTGTATAAATGTTTACGTTGAAAGTATTCAAGTTTGCCAATATTTTAAGACTAGCTTCTAGCAACTCATAGAAGAGAGGTAAGTAATTTTGCTATCAATTATTAGTTTTTTCATTTTTCAAAGAGAAGATTCTTGCTCAAGTTTAATGAAGATATTTAGGTACTCTACACTTTCTGGTTTGACATGTACTTTGTACATACTTAAGAAGGTATTCAAAGTCCTTATATGGATTTTAAAGGCTTGAGAGACATTCAGTCTTGAACTGGAGAAGCTATTCCAACTCCAGCCTCCCATAAGGGGCAGCACGTAGTACACAGGCTGTGTATCAACAGAGCATACAGACGTAGAACTTATGCCTTCCCCAGCAAAGCTCACGAGGCTTGACTAAAATTAGTGGATCCATATCATCTTTGTGTTCTCCAGTCCCCAGCTTGCTTAGTCACCCTTTGCAGCTACTGACACACCAAAACGTCTTGAAGAGGGAAAACCATATGAAGGTAACAGAATTATGAAGCAAAAAGCTGACAATTTTTCACGTGTGGCCTAGTATCTCCCATTGTGATAGAAGTGTATTGTTCTATGATTACAGGTAATTTACCTTTAGATTTCATATAATACTGTTAGACAGCTTTTGTATCATGAGTTTTTATCCAGAAGCAACCAAGCCACAACTTCATAGTCGAAAACATTTTCCTCTATGAAAGTCACTAAACAAACAGGCTGTCAGTATGTGCTACAGTTTACAGGCAGGATGGGCAGGGGAAGAACTCAGTGACTTACAGGAAAAGGCTCCTTCCAGCTAGCACCAACAATAGATGGCCTTATAATGGCTGTGTTTAATTTCGCACCTTCTTGTTGTACTAGATATTCAGCTAAGGCTTTTGTATATACATAAGTATTAGGTCTGTTGCCTATGAGTTTAGGAGTAATATCATTCACTAGGCCATCATCCATCCACCTAAAGAAACAAAATAAGAGGCAAGTGTAAATTACCGCATGCTGCTTCACTGGGGGGAAGAGAGAGTCACAAAAGCAATATGTAAAAAGGATAACCAGATAAATCAAGAATACTTCAGAAAGTAAAATTAAAATCCAATCTCTTCTTCAAAACATCACCCAAGGCAAAAAACCAAACAATCAAAAAATCATACCAAACCCAGCAAAGCATTAGTATTCCCCTAGAAGCTGCATAACAGAGGAACGAAAAATTTTGTGAAGAAATTTAGGCAATAATTAAAAACTCAGTTCTGTATTTCATGTTTCTGCAACAACCTCAGTATCTAACACTAAACTAGCACTCTTTAAATCTCAGCCTGATTTTCAGAATTCAACACCAAATCCCACTGACAGTACCATGTCACATACTTCTTTCTACTTTAAACAGCTGGAAGTTGTAGAACATTTCCATAAGCATTTGCATATCAAACAATAAATGTCTGCCAACAGCTTGTACTGCACTTAACTTTAAAACCACGAAGCCTCCTAAAATACTATTCATCAAAATAAAGAGTTAGGTGAGGTTTTTTACTTATTTAAACCAAAGGCCAATCCCAGAGGCCAGAAAAATAGTGTTTAGTATAGCTTCCTATTACTCATTTTCATTTTACACTCCTTTTTAAGTTAAGATGGCAACTGCATATGTAGAACCTTTTTGAAAAGGGATCTTACGGAAGAATGTTGTATTTGAGATCCTACAGCAGCAATATAGTTAGGCTGGTTTGTTTAAGGACATTACTACCAACTTACAGAAGACTGTTTACACTGACTTCATGTTAATTGTTTCAAGTCAAACTACAAAACCTAAACATTTGAGTAAATGCCAGGAACAACAACAACAAAACTTTCACCAGAACATGCACACAGTTTCAAAAATAGTTTTGAATATTTTATATGGTGTACTGTGGAAAATAAGTACCTTTATGAACTTTAAGTATGAAATCTTTTTTGTTGTTAAGGTAACTGGTTTTTTTTTTTTTCTTTCCAAGAAAGAGGGATACAGACTGAAATGAACACAAGTTTGAGTAAAAGAGAGGAGGGTTCAGTACTCACTGAAAGCAGCACGCCACTGTTTACCTTTGCCCCAAATATTTAGTTTATTACATACCAACTACAGAGCAAGAAGAACTAGCATTATTGTAAATGAATGTACTATCAACTAACTTCTCAAACATGAAGTGCAGGCACAG
This sequence comes from Buceros rhinoceros silvestris, assembly GCF_000710305.1. Lineage (NCBI taxonomy): Eukaryota > Metazoa > Chordata > Aves > Bucerotiformes > Bucerotidae > Buceros > Buceros rhinoceros. The sequence continues at coordinate 17,590 of NW_010388336.1, read as the reverse complement.
CAAGTTAGTCTTTGGGACCCTGGCACTGCTCCTCAGTTAGCATTAAGTGATGTAGAAAGTGATGCCACAGCAAAGGAGTCCCAGCTGCATCACAAGCATCACCTCCACCTTTATGGTGTTAAGCAACTACACACCACTTTTGAAGCCAACTGGTTCACCATGTTTCTTCTCTTACTTTAGTTAACTCTTGCAATTTTATCTTGCTTTCCAATTAATCCAGCAATTTGTATTTAAAGTTGTAATAACCTTCAGTCACAGCACACAAGCTAAACAGATGTGCCTCTAAAACTATTGCTACATCAGCTCTCCACTTCAAAACAGGACTCGGGTTTTGTTTGCCTCAGTCACTCACCGTCTTAGCAACATAAATGGAATTTATTCACTAGTGTTCTATTACAAAGCTGACACACATTAGACTCCCTTCATGACACGAACTGGGGTGGGAAGAGGGGTAGAAAGGACCAGAAAGGGATGTGAATCTGTTTAAATGTCTTGGTCAGCTGTTGGCCAGAGAAATCACTTGTGTAAGTTTACAAAAGCTTTCCCTCATTGCCCTGAGTTCTAAAACACAGATAGTGGTCCAAGCCCAAACTAAGCAGTTTCAGTTATAGTTATCCTGCTTGTGAAAAGATAGACATTCTTGCCTATTTCAGAATATCTCATTTGAAAGCGTACCCATAAAGTCAACATCATACAAAAGGTTATCGCAACATACATTCTGGATACTAGCTTGTTTGTTTTTAATGTTAGAGCTCTTCCATCTACATTGGCAAGTTAAAGAAGAGATTTTACTTTCTAATTAGTCATTTTTAGTTTCCTATTTGTCTTATAATGGGTAGTACTTTCTATGACAGGGAAGGGAGAGGCTGATTTAGAGTTGAGATTATTATTTATTACATTTGACTTATCCCATATTTGCCACCTATTTCAGTTACGGTTTGACAGCTAACATACACAAATAATACAGAGTAATGAGTAAGTTTTCCCCCCCAATAATGCCCAATTCAAGACTAAACAGCAACAGAAAACAGATTTTTAATGTTTGTGCTCTCTGAATGCCTAGCGGAGCTATTTCTAGAGTTTAGCAGTCAAGTATTATCAGTAAATTCAGTATTTCAGTCTGATCTTACAATAGTGTTTAGGTGGATGTGGTTGAGGCTGCTGTTAAGGACAACTGACTGTCTTAGTTTTACCCCTTTCCTTCACAGTGCCAGTGCTAACACACTTGTAACAGCACAGCTTTTGTTTTAAATAGTTTCTGATTCAGCTCATTATACAGCTAAAAACCTGCCACTCCGCATATAGGAGGCATCATATGAGGCTCCCTCTCCTCCTGTACCACTTCACACCTAGCTCCGCTGAAAGAGACAATAAAACCTTAACCCATCTCCATTAGAGAAAAGGGGAAGTGCCAACCATGCTGTCAGACTTACAGAGCAGCATAAGCCAATCTCTCAATCTGTCAAGTTCCAAACCATTTTTTGGTACTTCGTTACTAGAAAAAAGCAGTTACAGATTACTGAAGCAGCTTCATAGAACATAATACATACTCAAGAGAATCTATCAGTTTCCTGGGGTCAACAGGAGGTGGATAAACTATTTCCTCAATCTGCTTTCGATCACAATGTGCAAAGGCAGTAGAAACATGCGTGAAGACTTCCAGATTCTTCATTTGCTGAGCCAAGAGAAGGAGCTGTAGTGTGGCGGTCACATTTAACTGAACAGCATCTCTGTTGATTAAACAGAAATTCTATTAGCAGAAAGCAAGACAAAAAGCAACAAGAAGTAATCAATCAATTCACTTGTAAATGCCTCAGTAACGGGTATATAAAGTATTCTTAAATACTCCACTCTTGCCAAAAAAGCAGCATGGACAGCGTTCTAACTTTCTGCTTAGAACAATATGCCTGACTTAATCTAGAACATCCTTCCACATTCAGGATAATTTCCCCAAGTTTTACTCTGTTCTTACTGCCATTCTCACACATTGCTAGAGCGGAAAACTCAGCCTATCTTTGATCAAGATATTTCCCAATCCTACATTTTTCATAAAATGTGAAGGAAATAATGCAATACAACAGCTAGCTGCCATGAGATGCATCTCTGAACTTCCTATCTCGAGTTAGGTCCACAACTCCAAAGGAAGGCTTAGAGAGCCAATAAGTTGGAGACTGGCATCTTCATGTAGAATAGCACAAGGCTCAAGAGCACAACAGGATTACAGAAAGGAAACAAAAACCACCAAGAACCACATTTTTGTCTTCTAATTTCACTGCTTCTCATTAAAATAACAGTCTTTAAGGACATTGTAGGAGAGTAGATACAGTTCTACAATTCCCACCAGAACACAGCTTACTGACCAACTACTATGACTATTTTACACAATTCAGGTAATTCTCTCCAGCCTATGAAACTTACATAGTAAGTACTGGTTTTCTTGTACACCGTGTACAAGTGTTTCAACACTAAATCAAGTAATTGTTTTTGCTAAAAAGCAAATGTATTTTTTTCTTGCTTCTGGTACTCCTTTTTCTGGTACTTCCTTCAGAAATTTTATGTACCACATGGTAAGTTTCCAACTTTTAGTTTTCATCTTTCTTCTTGGGCATCTACTTCTCCCTGCTTGCTCCAGTGCAAACCTCTATTCTTCTTAATGAAGGACAAGGAGAAAGCTGAGCAGTATTTAATCCCCTCTTTGCTCACCAGGTAGAGAGCAAGTGCTAGAGCTTCCCCCACATACACTTTTGCCAAAAAACTATCCCCTGAAAACGTGCATTCCCCTTCTGCAAAGATGGCTAAAGGAATAGTTTGTGTTCCCTTTTTCCACACTAGGAAAAAAGCTCTAATATTAGTAGTGAGCACAGTATACATAGCTATGGCAGATTCATATCCTTTCTACTCATTTGAGATGAGAGCAACACATGATGTTAGGAAGACTCAGAACAACAACACGTTCCCTCATCTCTTCAACAGCTTCCCTTCAAAAAGGACTTTGAAATTCAGGCACATGGATTTAGTTAAAAAAAAAAACCCCAAAACCACACACACACAAAACCAGAAAGGCATACAGCAAAACTACAAGAACAATTTATTTAGTTCCTAAGTACTAATAATGGATTTGTCTTTTTTCCTAAAGCTTTAAAAAGGTAGGAACTTTTCCCACATTGAATATTGTGATTCTAACCTTTGGCAGAGCAGGTCTAAATAATATGCCTCCATCTTCCCCAGAAAAGCAAATGAAAACCCAACAGCTTAAGGTAAGTATTGGGGAAAGATTACTAACACCATTAAACTGAACAAGCACATGAAGTAGTTTGACAGGCTGAGTATTTGCAAGATTGTGCAGACACCTGATCTACCCCCTTCCTTCAAGTACTATAGGTTTACCAGACTGGAGAATACAGCATTTGAGACTCACCTTAGCGTTTCATTGAATCTGACTGTAGCAGCACAATGAAATATAATATTAATGCATTCTATAAGTTTTTCCTTGATCGGTTCATTAAGGTCCAGTTCAGGCTGTGTAAGGTCACTCATAACTACTATTATTTTTGCTCTGAAGTCTGGTTGTTCATCTCTCAACCTGTCAAAAAGCTGTCAAAAAAACAGAACTAAAACCTTAAGCTAACAACCAGTGAAGAGAAGAGATACGCATTTCAGTGAAAAAAACCCCCACATTTCCTGCCTATACAGTTATACCTCCTTATTTCTTACGATCATTGGTAAGCCATAAAAATGTATTAGAAATATTACAACACGATACTGACTTACCATGAACATATTCAGCGATGAAGTTGAGCACACTTTATCCTATGCAGTGAAAGCAGTATTTCACGTCAGCTATAGAAAGTGACAATTTGCACTTATTTTAATACTCATCCCTATCCTTAAAACCAGATGTCTATCAGTATCAGAAGGAAGGAATGGTCTCTATTAGACATCAGGGCCCAAAGAAATTTTACGTAAAGCAGTCTAATACTGTAATCTCTTTTCTTTCAACAGAAGGGAAAAGTCTGTCCAATTCCCAAGCTTGATAATAACTATCCGAATTATTACAGACTTGCACAAGTCATTATGGTTTTTAGGTTTAAAGGTTGATGAAAGCTTTCTAAATATTTCCAGTGATTTAAAAGATGCTGCCCTGGAATTAAGCCAGTTTTGGGGAACTTTCAGTCTAGAAAAATTCCTTCTCTAGCTAGAAAAAGTTAGGGTTAAAGGTTGTATGTTAGAACATCTGATCAAATCTTATCAAATTGGTGTTCACCTATTCTTACTGAAAAAATCTCTTATTATATTCCATCATATATTCTCCTCATAATTAGGTGGGTTATAACCATGTGGCTTAACACACAGATAAAAATTCTTGCCTCATCTTATTCACACTCATTAGTATGCAAATTTTCCTGAGCAAAATAGTACTGTGGGAATAAAACAGACATGAATGTTTCGCCAGAGCAGACTCCTCTTCCTAATTGTACAGGGGCCAGTATCTTAGCAACTGCTTCAACTTAAGTTGAGTAAAATGTATTAACATCACAGCAGTACTTTCTTCCCCCTCCAAACAGTGATACCGAATGCAAACAGTTAAAAGACGTTTTCTTACAGAATGAAAAGAAGTTAGTTCATTTTCAGCTATAACTTAAATCACCTAAAGGAGCAGTTTCATGACTCTTAAGGCAATATAAGTTTGTATTGCTATCAGATTGGTCCCTCTAACTTATTTTCACGTTGTTTCTCCTGCACTGGCAATAGCAAGTAGCCTGATGGCTGTGGGAACATACCAGCTTCCAAGTGAAGCTGAAAAATACTTCTGTAGAATTTTTTCAGCCTAACTGGGAGCTAATGCAGCACACTGTGTTGCCACCTAAAGTAGCAGTGGTAATGCTACAGTAAGAATACGGGACATCTTCAGCAACAGAGGTCTTGAACTGATTTCCCAAACATGAAGCTTCACCTTAAACGGCAAAGCTGTCAAGGCAGCATTTAAAGCCTCTGCAATTCTTAAGAGGTACAGCAAAGAGTGCCTACCTAAGGGCAGGAAGCCTCGTCTCATTTCAAAAACAAACCTGCTATGTTTCTAGTTGGAATTACAATGCCTGCCTCCAGGCAACTGAAACAACTACGTTAATATAGTTATATGCGTGATATGCGTGTAATAGAGAAGCAGTCCCATGGACAAGCATTTTAAGAACCGGTTTCATACTTTTAATTTATACATTATCTCTGTTCTGCCCTTTTCACATTCATTCATACGTTATTCCCACATCTCATACTAGCACTGACACCAGTACAAAGGGAAACAAGAACAAACACCTAGAGCACTGCAATACATATGGCAAATTTACAGAGAAATTAAATATCTGAAGTGCAAAAGAAATAGAAACCTCAACATTTTTTTGGCTAGTCACAGTTTAATTATCACAGTCACCCATTTAGATTTTAAACTCTTCAAGAAACAGAACGTTCAAGTATCTGCAAAACACTTAACGAGTCCTTCTGAACTGTGAAAAGTACTGGCAGGGCCCTTGCAACAAGACAGCTTAAGACAACAGATCCTACTAAAAATTTTCATAGTCTTTTGGAAGAATCTATTACATTAATGCCAGTTAAATAATATATTTGCAATATCATTTGTCTAACTGTCAAGAAGAAAGAACAAACATCTGGTCCAATCTACATCTCTACACAGATGTGCAACATCACCCCTTCATGTCCTTACTCTGTTGTTAAATGTAATTTGTAGGTAGTCCCTACTATTTTGCTTTAGACAAACCAAAGTTGTTCTCAAAATTAAAAGGGAACATTATACAGAAGGACAAAAATGTACTTTGTGAGTGTATGAGACATACCTTACAGCTGGTAATTTCTTCTATTCGTGCTTCAGGTGTCTGCCCTGCTTTGTGTCTTACCAATACGTACACTGCTTTCACTTTAGGACAAGATCTGAGCAGCTTTTCCAGAAGCACTTTTCCCATGAAGCCTGTTACTCCTGTCAGGAGAATGTTCTTTCCTTCATAGTATTCAGGGATGGAAACCATTCTGACCTTAACAAAAGGGAAAAAAAAAAAAAAAAAGATAAGCATATTAAAGAACTTCTAGTAGTTTGGATTTGCAGAAGATATAAACAAACGGCACAGATGCAAGAATTCAATCTCATACCTGAAAGAAAGGCTATTATTTTTTAGCAGCACTTTTTTGTTTTTAACCTACAACCAGTACTTAAAGATGTCTTTTTTTTCCACCACATTCCAAAAGACTTCCACAGGGTCACTACAGTCATCCCAGATTTTCTTGTAAACTGCCCCTGTTAACAGTGTCTTGTGGAATTAAGACACCCACTCAGTCTAGAAAAACAGCTTAACTTCAGCCTAGTTTTACCTCTGTGTGCATGGTCCTTTACTAAGTGGCTGTTCCACGTAAACTAAAGGTCATGAGATATTGAAGTAGATACTTCAAATACATGGACAGTAGACAGGGAGCCAGGCCAATTGCTGGCTGTAGTATTTTGCCTGTGTCAGCAAAGGCCCCTGTCAGTGTTAGGCTGAGCCTTCCTACAAACGATGCTAGGCCAGAAAGAAGGTATAGTTAGTTGCTTGGTATAAGATCTGCTCATTTAATATTGATTAGAAAAAAAAAACATAGTTCCACAGATAACAGATTTCCAATCTTCTCATCAATTAAGTCTTATTGTGTTCTTTCCTCTAAACAAGCAATTAGAATTCTCACACAAACTAAAGATTTGAGTTACAAATACTGCTTCTAATAAAAAGGCAAGGAATTGTTACTCAAATCCAGCACAAAGTGCAGAAGTGCTGTAGGTTTTGCCTCAGGAAGTTAACTATGAAATTATTTCTTTCCCTTCCCTTAATCAACCACTTGGAAATTAGGTCTAATTCTAGATACTGGAAACTGAAAGATTTTATAAAGACTAATATGCTGCTATTTCTCACACTAATGTGGTGTTTGGACCATGACCTTTAGAACTCAATCTGCACCTCAGGCTAACTTCAATCTATCCTGTTAAGTCTGATATACCAAGATCTTTATTGTAACTCTTAAACAGCTTTTGACTGTAGGAGACTGCAGCATACGGATACACTTCTACCATGTTTTACCAGTCTTTCTAGTTAGACTTACAAAAATAAGGAGCTGATATAGCTAGAGAAATTCTAGTTATAGTCTCCTATAGCAGATCCACACACAAACTATTATAACCAAAACAACTAGCAAAAGGGACAGATTCCCTAAAATCATGATCCTAAAACCAAAGAAAAATTAGTTTCCTTAAACATGGAATGTTCCTTAAGCAACTAAGACTCTCATCCTGTTTAGGTATTCAGTGTTGTAATTCTTTCTTCACATACCACCCAAGAACAAAGAAATGCAACTTCTAAACGGGCTTAGCTCTTCTGAAAAAGCAGGTTACTGCAAGCAGAAACTCATCACGGAATACATGAGATGATGTATGTTAGGGGTGAACAACTACAGGCTTAATTTGCACTTCTCACTTGAAAAGCAAGTAAGTATTTTTTGAATGCTTGTCTGTGTCTCCTGTACCTGTCACAGGAAAGCAGCTGCGCTGTGCTCTTCATGTGCTTGTATCACAGAAAAGTCTCTGAACAGGCTCTAAATGATTACTTGCCAGAAATTAGTTATCACCTGCACAGGTCCCAGTTTCAGGGGTCGGGGTACAAAGTGTTACTTTTTTGGTCCAGCACTCCAAGTCTTGTTTTGACTCTCTGACAAGGTTAGCTCCTGCATTTATTAGTGAAGCATCTACAAACTGATAATGGGATAGAGCAGCAAGTTTAGAACAGAACAAGCACTACTACTCCCACTGACCACAGTACATCATCCGAATTTGTTTCTTCAAAGATTGATGGGATTGGAAGAGGTGGATGGAAGGAAAAGCTATTTACGTCAAACCACTTTTGCCGTATAAAGAGACTTCAATGCAAGTTTTAAAGCACACCTTCAATAAAGCATGGAGAGCAAGATACAACACGCTTATGAGTAATTTCTTCCTGTTCAACCTAAAATACAATCCTATTGCCTCACTGTGGCTGGCTCTTGAAGTCACAGTTAATGCTCTCTGCTATTCAGGTATGTCCTCCCCACAGCTTCAGTTTTCCTGGTCTTTGCATACACCATTTAATTCCATTTCCTCCTAAAAATCTGCATGCTTGCTCCACATATAGGATAAGACTTCTGTTCCCTCAAAGAGGGAAGAGAAAACACAGGCAATCATCACCAAGATTCAGTTTTGCTATGGTTCCTACAAAGTCTTTTTACTAATTTAGCCACCTAGTCATAATTCATATTTTTTTTACCCCTTAAGACTATGACAATCCTTTAACACCATCAGTTCCCTTGCCCTTCCTCAAAGGAAAGCTTCACACCACTACTGACATGATGCAGTTTTGTCATTCTGCAAACCTGTTCACACCGACAGACAGTCTTTGGCTATGTGAACAGAGGAACCTTGCTACAACACCCAGTACCTGGGCTGCAATCCAACATCTATTTCTAAAACAACGAAGGAAAGTTATCTGAGTTGCTATAGTCTGGCTTTTTAGCTAACTGAAAAATCTGACAATATTTAGGGTCATACGATGCAAAGAAAACTAGAAGCCAGAACAGATCAGAAAGTTTTCTGCCTCAGTTATTTCAGACCACGGTCCTTTGAGGATGAGGTTGATAACAGATGAAAAAGTTATTATTCTTCTGAAACACCACACCTCCAAAACATCCAGATCCAAAGCTATGATTAATGGAGAAATGGGTTCAGTTAAAACATACTTAAATCCATTTGTACTTGAGAGGCAGCACCACCTATGTTTGCAGGATGATTTTAGTTGTTGGTTTTTGCTGATTTTCTGGCTGTTTGGTTTTTTTTAAAGGATTGGTCAAAATGTTGCCTTTGAGAAACACTCAACACCATTTCCTTTACCCCGATCTCCAACAACTTTACTCATAGCTATCTTCCACACTAGGTTTGTCTTAAGTGGCCTAAGAAACACCAAATTTGAATTTCAGGGTAAAAACCTTGTATGAAATTTAGCTGTGACCAAACAAAGCCTGAAATCTATGTTTTGCCCTACTAGAAAGAAAGGTTCTCAACCACAGCAAAGAATGTTCCCATTCTCCACCTACCTTTCCCTGCCCTCTCCGAGAATGCATCTCCACATGCCAGTTAGCATAGCATTGCTGGCAACTTCTCTTTTCAAGCTCTGAAGAGACTTATCTCACAAGTAAAACGTGTTACTCATGTTACCTTTAAAGGTCTTTATGGCAGCAAATTACTGAAGAACTACATCATAACTGTTTGGTTTTTTTAAAATGCAATTAAAAAACACATGTAGTTTCCAGTGGAAATTAAGTTTGAGCTTGTAACACATAACAGGCTGGAGTAGGTCCAGAAAAAAAACCAGCTACCTCACAAAACAACATAGCAAAATCAAATTTAGCATTTAAGATTGATATTTAAGTATCAACAATCCTTTTATTCAGTTTTACAATGAAACTCATTTTCAGTTCAGTTATTGCAAACATGCAACACGTATTGCTGGTTAATAGCTACGCCAGTTATCCACTGACTTGATAACAGCTACCTCTTTAAACATGCAGACAGGTAACTCCTGTCAAACGCAAAGTGGCCTAATGCACATGGTGGAATATTTGAATGTCTGTATTGTACCTACTTTGAGCTACAAAGTAACAACAGTCTAGAAAAAAGAAATCTGACAGCTGAAAGAAGAGAGTGTTCTGGAAGAGATTCTTGCTCTAGAACAGGGATAATCAAAATTACCACAGGACTCTGAGGGATAAACAGCCTTTGGTAGCAGACGTTTTCTGTTAAGCTGCTACAGAGAAACTGATGCTAGACTACTTCTGGATTCACGGGTTCAGGGCTAAACCAACAGTGATACTTGGAAGGTTCTGCATAGTCGAAAGGTGCTGTCCTTTGATGAATCAAGAGCTCCTAAGCACTTCAGAAAAAAAAACCACAAACAACCACAGCAAAAAAACCCCCAGCAGCCTCCAGGATCTTAGCCAACATTCCCCATCTTGTAAAAAATTCTAGTGTCCAAAGCTGAGCAAGTGCTATTATGGAGCAAACAATGGTGCTCTGTTTGCCTTCAGAGCTACTGCAGCAATACTTAACTCATTGCTTCAAACAGACGTCTTGTAACACTCAAAACAAGGACAATTCTGTTTTTAATATGAAAAAGATCAATTCTCAGATTTGTCCCAACACAGATCAAGATGCTTAAATATTTGCTTTCCAGGATCCAAGAAAGCCTGCTGCATTTTCCCTGCATGTTTAAATGCTAAAACCAGCAACTCGGAGTATGCATGTATGTCCTTGTTAGAGAGTAAACAGTCTGTTTCCTAGTTTATCACTGACAAACATTAGGTCAACCACCTGCTTCCTCCAAATTCAATCATACTGAGATTATCACTCACAGGAAATAGAAAACATGTATTTCCCAACCTCTCAAGCATCAGCAATAAGCCACAAAGTTGTTCAAAAATACAGCCTGACAAACTAATTTTCCCCTCTCCCTCTGACAGCTTGAAACTAGCATTAGTAGCAGAAAAATGTCTAAAAGGAAGGTGGAGGAAATACTTTATTTCTGTATGTTCAGGATATGAAGCCCATCTAGCTATCCCAAATATTTTTAAACAACACACACCCATGCATCCACAACGGAAAAAAACCCATAGAAGTTCCTCACATACAGCTTCAATTGCCACACTGCAATGACTATAGCAAGCAAGCAAAAAAAAAAAAAAAAAAAAAAAAAAAAAAAAAAAAAACAAACCCAAAAAAAACCCACACACACACACCCAAAAGAGAACTTGAGAAATTCAGGCAACAAAGAAAGTAATATTTAACTTACTAAACAAGGTTACTGCCAGAAAGACAACCCTGGGTCATATCATGATACCATGTCTCATTTCAATTGGCACTTTGTTTCCACAAAAGTGTATCAATGACTGCTATCAGCAGAATGTCCACATTTTCAACCACCGCAACGGTCAACGATCTGCCCTCTTCAGACAATCCAGCATATCACCAAAGGATGACAGTTTGTTTGTCTTCATGGCCCAAGGTTATAACCATTGAGAAACCTTATCTGTGAAAGATACTCTTTCAGAAGATGAGTAGAGACTGAAATGTTGGAACAGAGTATTTCCTGTTGTAAACTGCTTTTGGTGTAAGTTAACCTTAAAGGGTAGCTGTTTCAAATTTCACAACCACGTGGAAGATTTGGGATTCTTCCCACAGCTAGCACAAAGACAAGCTTATCCACCTTTTAGGCTTCATCAACATGTTTATCTATTCTCTGCAGGGTCATTTTCTTTACTAGCTGCAAGCCAGTCACCTGCAGGACAAACGTTGCTAAGAAAATTAGCACATCTCTTATGTGTACCAACACACCTTTGCTGACGATCTCTACAAAGAAGTGAAACATAACAAAACTAAACAAATCTGGAAGATTATACCCAAGTCATCACAACTGCAGTATAAATGCCACCAGAAGACTCAAAGCTGTACGTGGAATATGGCAGACTTGTGGCTGACACTGTGCATCAGAGAATATATGAAAAATAACAACAGACATTACGAAATGTTCAAAGAGACTAACCTAGTACCAGTGAAGAGATTTGTCCACCTTAAATAATTTATCTACTGAAACACAATACCAGTGAGAGTAACTAATACAGTTAGGTCAAAGTTTACATAGCTAAGTGTATAGCCGTATGTCCACAAATAAAGTAGACTTGCTTTCAAAAAAAAATTTCTTCTCACTATTCTTAACCACAGAAACGTGCTAGATACTGAAAGTTTTTCCTGGACTGTATGTTCCTCAAGTTAAACTCCTCCTGGATATAATACTGCCTCTGGTAGTATATATGTTCACAATAAGGAGCATCACCAAACTGACTCAGGCAAGACAGTTCTTATGTATTAGTAGTTATTCAACAGCATTACAGCATTTTGATATCACAATCTAGATGGATACCAGACATTGTAGTAGTTCTGTAACCTCCTTCACGACAACAACAAAAGCCAAGTACAGTGTTCACTTAATTGCTTTACGAAGACAGTACTAACAACAATGACGACCCAATATTAGCAGAATTCAGCCCAACCCCCAAATCATTTCACTTGCCATCTGAAGACACCCCCATGAAAGTAACACACTTCGAAGTCAGGTCTATGCCTGAAAATCATAGGGTCTTTAACCCCTAACCCTTCAGTCTTACTGAAGGGAACCTGACCACCTGAATGTGAGCCACTGTTGAGTTGATCCCAGCAGAACTTTGTCATTAGAGGTATTCAGTCACGCAGGTACTTTTTATGTATGTGTTCACATACCTTTCAGCCAAAACTCTGATTTTACTACAAATTTCCAGTCACTTATTTTTCTATTCAGAGGGATTCTGTACCAGATGACTTTGAAATTACTTGAGTACTAAGTACTCCGTTTACTAGAGCAGTCTCTTGCTTTGTTGTAATTATATTTCTTCTATAGTAAGTCACTCCTCTGAAAATGAATTAAAACAAAGCAAAGGGTTTTTACTATCCCTTTATAATTAGATTATAAGTTGATGTTCTTCTGAGTTGTCTACTGGTTGAGCTTAGTCTTCAAGTGCATGCTGAAGGAAAAAAAAAAAACCACCTTTTGGTATAATTGACCTCATTTCTCCAAGTTGCACAGAAGGCATAGATCAGTTTGGAAATTAAGCTACTACAGTAAAGCACACTCCTCACAAGAGCATTTACTACAGCACACCTCCAGTTCATGTGGAAACATGTTTAACACATCCAGAGAGCTTTCAAACGTTTTAAGAAAGAGGCAGTCAGGTTCAAGATTTGCTGAACGTGATCACAGTTTCAGATCATTTTAAAGTTAATTAGAAATCTGTGCTTCTGGTTACAAAAGGATTACAAGATAAAGCCTCACTGTTTATCAAGGTAGTTGCATAAATTATGGCTCTTTAGCTAACCCTGAAAGGAGAAAAAACCTGACTAAAGAACTTTTCTACAACATAATGAACAGAGTAAACACAAGTGACTAATACATAAATGCTACAGCTACAAGATCACTCAATTCTTATTCATTACATTAAGAAACTGGGCAAACCCCACCAATTTAGCCTTCATGTTGATATGCCATCCAGGTTATCACTAGGAAAACCTTAGGGGCAGCAGGAGGATTATTGGTCCAGTAGTTACTGCGACTCTGTCATTTTGCTGGAAGGAGATAGCCAAAAATCAACTAAACAGAATGGGTAAGGGATGGACAGACGCACAACACGAGCAACATGCAAGTGGCTCATTCAGTTTTCTAGTTTCACTATTAAGAAACCCAGGTAATTAAAACCTAGATTCACATTCCTCATACTGATCAGACAGGACAAAGAAAGCTACCCCAAAACTGTACCCACAGTTACATCCTGTTCGAAATGTGAGAAGGACAAGAAAGAGCTAGTCTTTTACTATAATCACACACACCACGGCAAGTCAGTTTACTAACAACGCATTTACTATCAGAATACTTCAAGAATAAAAAAACCCAACTCTTATTCTTCCCTTGCTTTAAATTGTATACATATATTGTTACAGGTAGAAGGCTTGAGTCACATTTTACAGCAGACATCACACAGTGAGTTTGAAATCCTAGGAAACACTTTCATACTTTCCTATACCTTTTACAACTGAAAAGAAATTAAAAATTAGGAACTTCGATGATGCCCTCAGCGCCTCTCAACAGAAGAGTTTCAGTTCAAGAGAGATTTACAAGGAAAAAACACCAACAAAAACCATAACGCATTATTTGACAGATACATGTGAATGTTCAGCACTCATTCACTAACTATACTTCTGTAAGAAAATCCTCAAATGCCCTTGATCGTGTTTCACCAAATCACAACTTCAGGTGCCTTTGCAGTAAAGGGCACCCATAGTAAGCATACTCATAGCTGCCGAGCTGATTCTTGAACAGTTGAAAAAAGTTAAGATTTTAGAACTCATTAAAATGGCAGCCAAGTTCTCCGTAACTGTAACCAAGAACTTAAGTCCTTAATGTTTAGCTGAGCCATTTCAAATTTCTTCAGGCAAAACCACAGTCAAACAATATAACATCTTAACATGGTGTGATTCAATGGCCTTCCAAAGCAAATCAATAAAGATAGCTCCTCTCCCATTGCATGTATCTGCAGAAATTCCAAATAATTCCTCTAAAAGGCAAAAATAACTCATTCGGCTGAGAACTGCTCTATCAAGTTATACTTGAAGTCTAACCATCTTCTTTTAAAAAAACCACAAGTTTTTCATTCCTTTTTCCCAAGACAGAAGAAAAACCCTTGATAAAAAATTAAGTCCATTTTCACAACTTTCATATCTTTAAAAATAGCTTAAACATACACACAGTTGAAGTAAGTTCTACTAACAAATTGCCTACCTGTCTTACAAACAGGACAAGTAAAAGTGAACACCGATTAAAACAGTAGGCATGAAGCCTCTCTCTTTCTTCTCAGAGTAGTAAAGCCAGCAGGAGTAGGGAAATGATGACCCCCTGTACTGGGCACTGGTACACCCACACCTCAAAGACTCTGTTCAGTTTTGGGCCCCTTGCTACAAGAACACTGAGGAGCTGGAGCGTGTCCAGAGAAGGGCAACGAAGCTGGTCTGGAGAACAAGTCCTGCGAGGAGCGGCTGAGGGAACTCAGGTTGTTTAGCCTGGAGAAAAGGGGACTCGGGAGATCTTAGTGCTCCCTACATCTTTCCAGAAGGAAGTTGTAGCAAGGTGGGGGTTGATCTCCCAAGTAACAAATGACAGGACAAGAGGAAAGGGTCTTAAGTTGTGCCAGGGAGGTTTAGGTTAGACACAAGGAAAAAATTTTCACCTAAAGGTTTTTCAAGCCCAGAAACAGACTGTCCAGAGCAGTGGTTGAGTCACCATCCCTGGAAGTATTTAAAAGACCTGTAGATGCGGCACTTAGAGACATGGTTTAGCAGTGGACTTGGCAGTGTTAGGTCAACAGTTGGACTCAATCTTAAAGGTCTTTTCCAATCTCTATGATTCTATGACTTACTCCACTCCTGTAGCTGATACTGATCAGGCAGGTGCTAAGTGCTCCAATGTTAAGTCCTGGTTACACTAACAGATGTGGTGTTTGTATCTATCGATCCCGCCTATTGCGCAAGAAACCATACAAATCGTATTACAAACAATGACGTGGAGTACTCAGCGTGATGCAGTGAATACGTTGCTACCAACACCAAACAGCAGCTTAGCAACATCTACTAAGCGTAGTCTTTCTCATCACACCCAAAGGAAGAAAGTAATAGGGTACATCAATGCAGTCACACATTCTTTGAGAAAATTTGTAAGAAGCTTAAAAAAGGCAAAGTAGAACATTTTTACAAAAAGGGCCTCACCATAAACGCTGAGTTGGAGATACTGAGAAGAAAAAAGCAAATAGGAATACCTCATTTATTCAGAGAGAAAGTATTTATTAGGTAGGATTGCTTGCAGCTTCCAAACTTTGAAAGTGTTGAGGCTAAATAAAGCACAGCTGGAGAACTACTTCTGCAAGGCTCAGAACCAGCCACTGGGAGAAACACTCCAGATGTACAAAAAGGTACTAACCGTGCCCAGCCATTAAATGATGGTAAGTCCTCCCCCTACAGGCAAAGTACCAATCTAATCAAGGAAAACTTTTGATGATTATTGGTTCTTTTTCAGAAGTTTTTGTTTATTGTCTGTAATCTACCCAGCAGCTTTGCTTCCTCCACACAATTAACAGGCATACTGTACAGAACCCAGACCCTCCTCAAACACTGAATATTTTGGGACAAAATACCCAAACATGCACAACACACACACACAATGTCTGGCTGGAGAAGTAAACCAAACCTGAAAGTGCTGCAGTGACACAGTCCTGTCTTCAATGGCATCTCGTATATTTCCTAGCACTTGATTAAGCTTTCCAAATTGCTGCAAAACCATTTTAGTTTGCTATACATCCCTTCCAAAACTGAAAACATGGTGTTTGTGAGGACCTGAGTTCCTAGAAGGACTAAAAAACTCAGAAATAGGGAGATGACAAAGGACCCTTTGCTTTAGAATAGTCAGGAGGAGATTCAGTTCAGCCTCTCAGGACCTATGAGGTTCTGTCGGATGGACTGATCCACCCTTTGCAGGAGAAGTGTTAGCACAGGCATTTCAAGACATCTATTATTCTGACTTTCAAGAATTACTCTCTTAAGCAGAATCATAGAATACTGTCAGGAGCTGCCACTTAGTGATGCTCTCTGCTCACATCTGGCTAGTAAACATTCTACACATTGTCAAAGTCTGAGAAACACCAAATATCAAATGAGAAGAAATCTTTTGCTATTATAAAACTCCCAGTTTTGCTTCCATGCTACCTTTTTATTGACAAGTATCAGCTGCCTAGGATGATTAAATGTCAACAGGTTGGGGTTTTTGTAACTATAAGGGAAAACATTTATCATGTCCAAAACATACTTTGACATTAGACAGTCACAATTAATGGAAAACAACAGCCCCAGTGTGCTTCTACTGTTAAAATTGTTTCTAGTATTCCTTCACTAGATCTGCAGTCCAGCTGGAGAGTAAATAAATAAAGACTAAGTACATGAAGGAAAAAGTTACAGATCTCAATTCGCCTATTACTTTATAGTTCTGCAACAGCTAGAGAAAAAAAAACCCAAAACTAGACCCTGCAAAGTCTTTCACATCCAGTTGGAGGATGTTTTAGGTGGGGAAATGGGTAATTTTTAAGCCATCTACATGTCAGAGGGTACAAAAACAGTTTAGAAAAGCTGAAGAGTAAAGATTCTAGAAATAAATACCTAATACCTAATTTCCAAATTGCTGAAGTAATGGTACCTCAGTTAAGAGGCACAAACACAATACACAAAATTGGGGAAGGTGAGGGTCCAGATATTCTACAGATGAGTGTCACAGACAGTAAAACTCCCACACACACCTCTTCTGGTTTAATTATTACTGAAACAGTTCTTAAAATATCAAAAACTTTCAGCTGCTGAAGCTGTGAAGTAGGTTAAATGAAATTAAAAGGTTTCTATTTCCATGGGACTCATGCTGGTTTCAATTACAAGTTCACTACCAATCAGTGTATCTCTGCAATTAGCCATGCTTTAAACTTCACTCAAGAAAGACTTTTTTGACCCAAGCGGTTGCTACTCCACAACGACTCCAAGCCTGCAGCACAGCACTCAATCTACCATTTCCTGATGCGCGGGTCCTCTCAACTCCAACTCCTGTTTGAAGAAACTGACCATCTCGGTTCTCTTCCCCACACACTCTTCTGAGCAGGAGAAACTTGTCGCCTTTTCCTGTAAGGCTATTCTTTGCGCTAGACGCAACCACACGGGCTCAGAAAGAGGAACTACGTACGGCCGGAGCTGCTTCGCAGGAAAAGCCGGCGCGCCGCTGCTCGCTAGAGACCCACCCAGCGACAGGAGAGGCGGGCGAGGAAGAGAGCCCGGGGAGATGGGTGGTACCCCCCGGCTCCGGGCCCA
>NW_010388335.1:0-4936 GCF_000710305.1 Buceros rhinoceros silvestris | reverse complement strand
GAGGCCAGCGAGCGCCCTGAGGGAGAGGCCCGCCCCACCTCCCTCACGCAGCCAATCGAGAGGCCGAAAGGTGAAAGATGGCCTGGAGAACTATCCAATCACGAGTGGAGCAGGGGCGGCCGTTGAAAGGATGGGCCAATCGCTGGCGCTGGGCTAACCTGAGGGGTGCGGTGGGGGCGTCTGTGGGGCTGTGAGGGCAGTGACGGGGATGCTGAGCTGAGGGGCCGGAGGCCCGGCCCAAGCCAAGCCAAGCCAAGCGCCAAGCCAAGCCAAACCAAACCAAACCAAACCAAACCAGCCCAGCCCCCTCCGCTGTTAAACATGCCCAGCTCACCTGGACAGCCGAGTGCAGCCTGGGCCCTGGCAGCAAGGATGGCGGCAGGCCCTGAAACAGAGGCCACCTCCCCGCTGGTGGCCGCGGGAATGCAGGTCTGTGAGAAGGGCCCTCCTCAAAGCACCCACGAGCTGTTGTTAAACTCCGTGGGATGATCGCTGTAGCCTCCTGGGTTCACGATGTGAATACTGGCAGGGTGAGTGGTGCTTGTTGGGTGCAGTTTGGCTTTAGGTCAGCTGGAGGAGAACAGTAAAAAAGGAAAAAAATCCCTGAAAATACATGAAAGGGAAGTTAGAGTGTGGAAAGGGCTTGCTTGGTGACTGCCACAACAGGGCATAAAGCAGGACAGAAGAACAACCCTCTGGAAACACCTGTCCCCTGGTATGTGTGTCCCAGCCAGGCAGCTGGAGGTGCGAGCTCTCCACAGGTGCTGCCCCTTGGAGACCAACAGCAGCTTGGTTCCACCATCTGTTCTTGGACAGGGCAACTAGCAGATTTTTCACATCCAGGCTGCACTTGCTTAGTATCTCATCCTCGAAATCACGTTCTCTAGACATCAAGGTGCTGCCAGCTCAGTATAACCATCAATGCCCCAAAAGGCCTTACCCTTTTGGAACATTTCTTATCCTCAGGAATGTTTCTTCAGCCCTCTAACACTCCCCTGGCCTGGTACCAGCCAACACAAGCTTTCTGTTCCCTCGAGCTCCCTTCATCATTTCCAAATGCACACACTTCTCAGAACCCTTCTCTCTCTCCTTTCAGTGTCCTCATCTCGAGCGTGGCCTAAGCAACAACAACAACATCAAGGTGTGTGAACTGCCTGGTTGTGCTGCAGACACAGCAGATGTACTTCCATCCTGTTAAGAGTGTGATTTAGTACATATCTTTTTTCTTAAACTTGTCCTATAAAACACGATGTTTTCAAAGTGGATCAGATTAATGTCCCTGCATCCAACTCAGGTCCCCTCCTGCCAGACTCGGTGTTTAATTTTGTGGCCCTGATGTGGCAGTAGGGTGGGTAATGTGTTCATTTCCCATTATTTGGGCATGTTTTATGGCTCTGAAAGAGAAGTTCCTGTAACTGAAGCTAAGATTCCAGCTATCCCGGTTAGGTTTCCAAGATCCTATCATTGCGGCTGAGACAATAGCCAGGGTTCTTGGCTTTGCTTGACTAGAGAGAGTTTTCCACCACGTCTCTTAAAGCGGTATTATCTTAATATGTGGTTTGCTCCTGTTTTGATGGATAAAGAGAACCTTCAGTCCCGAGGACACAAGCTGGGGGGGTAGTTTTCACCATATGTCTGAGAATGAGTCAGTCAACTGCCCTTGCAGACAAATGCGCACCCGCAATCAGGAAGGACAGTCAGTTCAGGACTCTGAAATCCCCACGGTTCAGCCTGCAAGGGCAGCCTTCTGCAGCAGAACGGCGCCGGCTGGCAGGATCAAGGTGTCCCCGGGCAATTCAGCAGCCTTGCTAGGGCTCTCATTATCTGGGCTTACATTCAACAGACGTCATTCAATAAAAACAATAATAATGGCCAGGGACAAAACTTTATAGCAAAGATTTAAATGTTTCCCTGCTGTTTTATAACCAGGATGTAAGGGTATCACCCTGGTGTGTTAGGATAGGCAAACAAGACTAATTAACACCTATTTCATCATCGAAACTGATTAGAACATAAAAAATAAAGAGGAATAAATTGGGTTTCTAATTAGCATTTCTCTGCTAAACATTAATGTATCTACCGAGTCTGACAGTGCCCTAGTTATAAATAATTATATAAAACTTCACAGTATGTCTTGACACAACAAAGATGACACCCCCTCTGATCTCTGCTTTGTCCATTTGCTGTACAGAAAGTGCAGATACTAAGCACCCACTTGACCAATTTCTTTCCAATAAATAAAGGATCCAGCTCAGAACATCACGTCTTGTAACAAGAGCCCATATTTCTATGGGCAGCAGCGTAACTAAGGGGGCCTGTGAGCCTCCACGCTTTGACAGACCGATCACAAGAGGGGTGTGGGCACCTCCGAGACCACCCCACTTCATTTTTGCCATCCCCTCTAGTATTACATTAAAAAATAAATAGCTATGGTGTAGGCAAGACGATGGAGAAGCCTCAGGCTGGCCTTGTGAAGCTCTTTCCTATAAAGACAGCACAGAAAGTCCACCATACCTTCACCCCAACCATCTCAGCCCCCTCCAATCCCATCTCTGCTCGAAATCCGTGTTCTGTGGTCTGTCAGCAGCTGGTTAAGCAGCACAGGAGGCGTTTGTTGGGAGATAATGCTGATGCGTGTAATTGCTGCCATGCTGGAGCAGCTGTAGGGTGGGATGTTGGTGTTGTTTTGTTTTTCGCTATCTGCAGGGTGTTTGTGGGAGGCAGGGAGTATTTATTTAGATGACCAGATGTCCCAGTTTCAGTAGGTAACGCAGCTGTGGGAAGTCAGTGCTTGTATGGACACACTGCGCGCAGTCCTAGAAAGATTGATAGCGAAGGGTGGAGCCCAGATGTCCTGAGGTTTTTTCCTAACAATCCTAACTCAATTTAGGGGGCAGGATGCTCAGTATCTACAGATTCTCTTCCTACTCTGAGTAGAGCCTGCTGGGACAATAAACCAGCTGCTGCAGTGACACCTTCTCAGACAGGAGGGTGAAACAGCTGCCTGGAAGAAGGACGAGTGGTCTGCTCCTCAATGCCTAATGCTGGTCCACGTTTTAAAACTTGTATTCCAAAATCAGAAAGGACTCAAGGGGAGGGGGTGCAAAATGCTTCAGGAGCTGCAGCTGGGGGTTCTGAGAGAAGAAAGAGGAAGGGAAGGAAGAGGTATCGGAAGCGGAGGTGCAAGAAGCATCAGCAGCTGGAAGAACGTCTGACCCTTGAGGTATGTTTCTTAACAGTTTGGTGGGAAGGAAATGCTGGAAATGTTGAAACTTTGGTGAGCTGCTAAGAGGACCTGGTGTCCGGAGAGTGTGAGTTGGGAGCTGATGCGTGTGTGAGGAGCTTTGAAAAAACAGCAGGACTTTGAAGACCTGGAGCAAAAGTGGAGGCAGATTCCAGTTACTGGTGAAAGGAGAAGAAGGATGTTTGAGAGAACCCCTGGTGTGGAGGTGAGGTAATGGAGTGGGAGAGGGTAGGCCTGTGCCGGGTGATTTTGTGGAGCAGGGACCTAGGAAAAAGCTTGAAGAGGAACAAGAGCATGGCCCCAGTGACGAGTAGGAGAAAGGTGGTGAGGGAAAGCTGGGGGAAAGCAAAATATGAAGAGAAGAACTGCAAGGAGCTCTTTGAGCGTGAAATTAGGGTGAGCACGTACATCAACTCATCATCTGATGCACGTGAGGCGTTAAAACACAAAGTACAATCTGTTTGCACTCACCCCAGTGGATACCGGGGGTGACATGAACGGGAGGCTGGAGAGACGTGGCTACGAAGTGAGCGGGGAGCACACATGAGAAAAGAAACGCCCAGCTCAAGTGTGAGCTTGAGCATTGATGTCTTCCCCGCTGTGTCTGAAGGAAGGAACATGTGAGGGTGTGCTGGAAGAAGAGAGGTGGCTTTTGTCTGGTCTGTGCTGGTGTGTCCTTTAATGATCCAAGAGGTGCCAACCTGCAGCTTGCCTGTCTGGTCTGTCACTGAACTGCAGGGAAGAATAAACCTTTGATGGACTGGGGAGCTGAAGCCACACAGCGGTGTGGCAGACAGCGTGCTTCGTTTGGCCAGAAACCTCCCGGTTTTGACTAACGGAAGCGGCCTAAGATTAATGAAGTCATTATGCTTAATTCTGCAAGGAAATGACTGCTGTCAGACCAAGCACAGCAGGGGTTTATGCGCGTGAGGACTATCTCGTGGTGGGCATGGCTGGCAGAATGGAGGGTTTATCTTGGACCAGCTGTTTTGTACTGCAAAATCACCGTTAAGAGTGTTAATTATTGAGCTCCTCTGTGTCCTGATAGCGAGTGACCATAGCCAGCTACCGCCCTCAATCCCTCAACCATGCAAAAAACCGCTGCCTTTTCATTAACATGGGCAAATATATTTTGTGATTCAGACGTTCCCTCACCCCGTGTCTCTTTTCAAGTTGTTTGGGGTTGGCTTGGCTGTTTGTTGGCTCCGTCTTTGTTTTTAATCGCAGTAAGTTGGTTGTTTGGTTTAATGGCCAAGTTGCCAGTGAAACTTGAATATTGTGACTAGGTAATTAATGTGGGTAGATAATGAACTCTGGCTGCTTTTGAAAATAGTATTCTCAGCTGCACCTCGATGTTTGTTTTTCTGTGAATGTCTCAGCGTTTCCCTTACAGCAGGAAACCCATTATCCAGTTTTGAAGCTTACTGCCAGTGCCGCTTTCACTGCTTTTATTAGTAAAACGTGCCAGACCGTCACTGTAACACAAATTATGAGAATGCTCTTGATTAGACGGATAAAACTAGGGAGGCTGTAAAACCACAGTGCAAGCCCGAGCCTTGCCCTTAATCGCAAGGCGGTATTCTTTGTTAATCTTCCCTTTTTTGTGTGTGTGTCACTACAGCAGGTCTCTTTAGCCGCCGAGTGAGGGTGTCCTCCGCGGTCTTAACTCCGGAGAGCGGCGGCGGCAGCAGC
>NW_010388334.1:529-1253 GCF_000710305.1 Buceros rhinoceros silvestris | reverse complement strand
CAGTCACGCCTGCCCCACGCTGGTCCTCACCGATCCCAGCCGTGTTCCCCGCCAGCAAAAGCCCCAATGCTGCCGCAAAAGCTCTGAGCCGGGCTTGCGGAAGCCGCCGTGTCCCGCCTGGTCGCTGCGGGCCGGAGGACCTGCACAGGCACTTTCCTCCTGCACTGTGCAGCGGGATTTTGTCGCAGGAGCGCGGCGCTGGGGTGAATGGATGATGAGTCAGTCAAAAGGAGCTGTCAGTCTCTTTGAAGGTTGCGTTTAAAGGGACTTGCCAAGTCAAGACGGGAGAGTGACAAGATAGAGACCCTGGTGCTTTACATGCGAAGGCCGGCTCTTCCGCTTCATCTGCACCATACTAAAGGATGTGTTGAAGCATTGAATCACAAAAAAAGTGGCACGCCAGAGAAAAGGTGCCACATAACAATGATTGTAGTGTTTTAATTGTGGGGGACCGCATCACCAAAGCCAATTGAGACGGACGGGGCTATACACAGAAGGAAACGGTACAACACTTCCATAACTTATAATTAAGCTGAAGTCTGACTAAGATTTGACTTTCTAATGAGTGTAATGAGATTACATGCCTGATGGAAGCATTTGTGCAAAAGCGACTTTCTGTGTTTAATGAGGTCCTAATACAGGACAAGATCGAATTATAGGTCGGCTCTTTTTCTCGCTCAAAGAGTCCCGTTTAAGTTCAATGACACCGGTGCCGCTCGCCTCC
>NW_010388334.1:0-380 GCF_000710305.1 Buceros rhinoceros silvestris | reverse complement strand
CCTCTCCCCCCGCCCGCCGCCGGACGGGGCGAGGCTCACAGCCGGGTCAGCCCCGCTGGTAGTCCGGGCTCGCACGAAATATGAGCAAATAAAAGCCCCCCCCACCCCCCCTCCGCGTCCCGTCCAGGCCCAGCTTCGGCGTGTTTGTGTGGATAAGTAGCTCCTCTAATTGCTATTGGAATAGATCCATGCCATCCGCGCTAGGGAACTAAATGTGTCTAACTAGGTTAATGCAATTAGCATGCAAGCAACATATTGCTCCCACTTCGCGGCAGCTTTGAAAAAAAAAATGAGCGGGATGTACAGTATATGATGAGTAATAATTATACCTTGGCTCACCCGGGCCGTTCCCATCCGCCTGGGCACAGCGCGGGGACAGC
>NW_010388333.1:5780-11097 GCF_000710305.1 Buceros rhinoceros silvestris | reverse complement strand
AATATATATAATGTTTTTAATATATATAATAATATTATATATAATTACATAGCACTTCAACATTATTAGCCATTCAGACATTCAATACTTTCCCTTCAAAACAAAACGTACTCTGAAATACTAAACTACTACATTTGGTTCCAAACATGATGAGGTGAAGCTTTTTTCCTGTACCATTGTGGACCTAAACACTTGCTAGTCTTTGCCTAAAGTATAGTCCGCAACTAGAACATAATTTCTTTTTCACTTTTCATTTTTGGAACAATTCCCTTTAAACTTGAATGCTATTTGTTCTGAAGGAGTTGGATAACACGTACGCTAAACAACATTACTGCCAATGTGAACAAAAGAAAAAAAAGGAAGAAAATTCATTTCCAGTTTCACACAGGTATTTTTATTAAATATTGGCAGTTCAGAAATGAACCATTCCCTTAAAACTTCCCCATACTATAATCCTTTCATGTTCTGGAGTAAGGATATCTAAAGTTTCTTTTGTGAAGAGCTACATGGATTTGGTGGGTATGGTTTAAAAAGGCAAAACAAACACTTGGTCAAGTAACTCTACAGAGGTTTTTTTTTTGGTCTACGTAATACTTGAGAATTAAGACAAAAGCTTTGGAAAACTATTTAACTTTATGGAACAGAATTCTCTTTCAAGGTGTGATTAAGGTAACTCATGCCTAAAACAAACAGAATTGTCATCCAAGTGAACGGATGGTATGATCCCCTGTCAGATGAAGAATACACTCCGGTTTCAGCCATCGTTCAGAGGTTTTGTCAGAGCTACAGGTCAGTACTTCAGATGGAGGGACACTAGAGACGGCTCTTCACAAAGCTGTTCTCTGAATAATACAACAGAATTATATTCCAGGGAGACCCAGAGCTGCTTTTCAGGGTCTACATTTGAACAACAGACAGCACAGTCCTCCGTAAGGTGAAGCCTGAATTAACAAACACAGTAGATTTGAGTCCACCTGGAGCTGTTCCTGCACCCGGTATGGGACACTAGCACCTCTGGTGTGGGAACTCAGCCAATAGGTGTGCAGGAGCTGGCTGCAGGCATTGTTTCATCCACACCTCCTGTGCTGCATCTGCCTGATCCTCACCACTTCTCTGGGCAACTTTAATAGGCGCATCCAGGTCAAGCTTCAGCAACAGAGAACTGGACAACTCCTTCAACCAATATTGGATACTGGAATGTCTACTGCATGAACTGCATTGGGCAGTTGAAAAAATAAAATAAGTAAGATGACAGAACAAAGGCTGTAGATAAGACATCCCTATTCTCTGCTGCCCTATCAGTAGGGGCTGTTGTGAGGCACTGAGGCAGCAGTGTACACCTCGAAAGCGCTTAAAAAACCTCCAGGTATGCACAAAACGGCTTTGGACAGCAAAAGTCAGGCAACATAAGAGGATTCCTGACCAAGTACAAAGCTAGAGGGAAAAGGAAGTTGTGGCTGATAAGCTGCCTTTTATCTCCTGCACGCACAAACTCTCATTTCTACTGGAGAAAGCTTACATAAAGAGAATGAGCTTCAAGTAGGATATATATCTAAGGATATTCTGCTTTCAGACTTTATTTTTTTCCCCAGTAGTTGAACTTAAATATAAGACACTCTGCAACTAGAACTCCAACTAGTAGCCATATTTATCACTGGTCACAGACTTCCTAGAAGGCTACACCTAGAGCTGCTGAAATCCAGGGGACCTACTGGCTACTCTTACACATGCAGACACAGGGTGCTACTAACCCCAGCTCTCCTGATACTGTTGCGGAAAAGGCAGAAAAACTGCATGCTCACGATACCACCAAAGTCTCGAAAATGTAGTTTCTTTTGTAACTGTTAAAATGTTGCATTCCTGAAGCTAGGTATAAGCAATTCTCATTCATCGACATTACAGTCCTTAGAAACTCTTCAAGCTATTGTGTGTAGCTTAAGGCTGATAACTACACATACAGTTTAAAATACGACTTAGGTGTCCTTCAGCCTCTTGAAAGGATTTTATAAAAATTCCTTAGCTTATTTAGACAAAATGGATTTCCAAAAAATTCACCCCAGCGCACCACTCAGAAATCATAGTTTTATCAAAAACTGTATGACTAGATTGGCACAGATTACTTTCTTAATTAAGTGCATAAATCAGACTGATAAAAAAGAAAATTTGCTTCCTGAAGATAGAGCCTATGCTATCAACTTTCAGCCAGGAGTTAGCCACGCGCTATTTCATTTCAGTTCATTCAGCTTTCTCAGTCTGTGGTTATTGCTGAATTTTCAAAAAACATGCACTACCTATCACGACTTCCTCTATCTCTCTAAGTCAACTCCTTCACTTTTCCCAGGACACCTGCACATACAGACTCACATATATGTAAAAATCTTCCAGATTGTTCATGCCTTCATTTTTTACACCTCGTAACATCTTTCTGTACCATATTCTTGTGTGTTCTGGTTTTAGGATCGGTCCCAGACTCTCCAGGAAACTCCCCTTCTGCACGGTTTCACCTCATAGGCACAACAGCTAGAGGTGGCAGACGTTATTCCCTTTAGGGTTTATAATTCAAGTTAGCATTTGTAACTCAAGTAGTCTCAGCAGAACACTAGACAGGCAGATGTATCTACCACCATAGCATTCTCATAAGGGCCGGAAAAATCAGTGCTGGCCATGTCAGTCATTTCCTCTCAACAAGAGAGCCCAAGGAAAATCATACAGTTTATCGATTTGTCACTAGTTTTGCCCTTTCATGCTCAAAAGCCATCTTCGTTCTGTTTTGCTGGAATACAGTCATTCCTCACCTGTGTGTAGGCCAACTATCCACAACTTATCCACTTTCATCCTGGACTCCAGTAGCCCCAAACAAACTCCATTTAATCAGCTTCCCAAGCTTAAGTTACTTTTTGTGTTCTTTTTAATTGATTTAACTTGTAAAAATACCCCTTGGAATGTTTTTAATACTAGAGACTGTGTCTAGAGACACGGCTTTCCCTTTGCTGCCTCCTTCTATTTGCAGGAAGCAAACCTCAGCACTCAGACTTTGCTTCTCCCACGTGCTGACCTTGGCATACTCAAATGACCCAAGTGAATGGAGAAAGCTTTCCCTTCAGACATGCGAGAAGCCACTGCATAAGGGATGAAGAAAGGTACTTGCCCTGCAACCAGTAGCACCAGAGAGATAAGGGCCTGGTCAGACAGAATCCATAATAGTGCAACTGATAAACCAGCCACCTACTATAGTTACCAGATAACACATGAATCCGGTCTTTCAGCCCCTCAGAAAAACATGCAGCCTCAGCTTGTTGAACTTAACACACTCCAGAAATCATTCAGTCTTTTGTTTCTTTACAGATTCTTGAATACTCACCAAGCTTTGAACAACGATTTGCTACCATTAGGTTACCAGCAAGAACTCCACCCCGGCCTTCTCTCAAGATGACTGAGGCATCTCTGCAGCTCAGTAATCTTGAAAAAGTTATACAAAGAATGAAAATTCTCTTCAAGGACCAAAACCTCCAAATTAACATTTCCACAACAATATTCCTCGACTGAGGTCATCATTGCCACAACTTGAGTGTAGCATTCAGTTTTGTGCCCCTCACTACAAGACAAACATTGAGGTGCTAGAGAACATCCAAAGAAGGGCAATGAAGTGATGAAGTGAAGAACAATGGGGGTCTAGAACTCCTTATGAGGACTGGCTGAGAGAACTGGGGTTGTTCAGCCTGGAAAAAAGGAGGCCTAGGGAAGACCTCTACAACTCTCTACAACTACCTGTTGAAGAGGACAACTACCTTGTTGTAGCAAGGTGGGTATCAGTTTCTTCTCCCAAGCAATGAGCTATAGAACAAGAAGAAATGGTGTCAAGTTGTGCCAGAAGAAGTTTAGATTTGACATTAGGAAAAATTTCTTCATGGAATGGGTTGTCAAGCACTGGAACAGGCTGCCCAGAGAAGTGGTCGAGCCACCATCCCTGGAGATATTTAAAAGATGTGTAGATGTGGTGCTTAGGGACATGGTTTAGTGGTGGACTTGGCAGTGTTAGGTTTATGGTTGTACTCGACTATCTTAAAGTTCTTTTCCAACCTAAATAATTCTATGATTCTACACAGTTCAGCAGACAGA
The DNA here is from genome assembly GCF_000710305.1 of Buceros rhinoceros silvestris. Classification (NCBI taxonomy): domain Eukaryota; kingdom Metazoa; phylum Chordata; class Aves; order Bucerotiformes; family Bucerotidae; genus Buceros; species Buceros rhinoceros. The sequence goes on along the minus strand of NW_010388333.1, from coordinate 6,978 downwards.
AAAATTCCCTGGAGTGAACCATAGCTAAGAAGTATAATCTTTTATTTTACCACACTGGAAGTAGTTAGATGCAACATCTGATGAAAATACTAGTCAGAAGAAAGACTTGTGGCATCATCCTATAATGGGAAACTTTCTTCACTGAATTAAGCTATCACACATCAATTTTCTGAGGTACTTCAAGAAAATAAATTTTATTTCATCATTGTTTGGATAAACGTTAATATTGATACTCCAGAAGATTGGTTTTAAATATGTTTCATTTTGCCTTCTACAATATTCCTGCAAGGAATACTGCAGGAATATTGAAAAAGTAACAAAAACAGATAGGCCCTTTAAACTGATCCTCTGTCCCTTAAAACTGACTAACTACAGCACAAATCAATTCTTCTCACACACCCAAAAAAGGAAATGAGACAGCTGACTGCAAAAATCATAAAGAAAAAAACATCAACCCATAGAAAAATAACCATCAAGCTCATTTGGTCAGGGTTAAATTATGACTTAAAGCACCATCCTATCACAGAAGTAAGGCAAAAAGGTTGGTGCAGAGAGACACTGCACAAGTGTCACAAAAACAAGACTAACAGACACCTCCAGCTTGAGTGCATTTCTCTTTTTTTCCCTCAAGTTTACAGGAAATTACTTCAATTTACACTGAAGAAGCCCTCACACTCTACTCATGAGTTTCAGTGATGGATGGGATGACCACCCCTGTACCCTTCTATTCCCAATTCACTGCTCACTTGCTTGAAGGCAGACCAAAGGGGAAGATGATCAGTTCAGCAATTTGTTAAGCATGAGCCCTAGGACTTAGGTTTCCTACAGACCATTAAGGGAAAGTCTCCATACTCTCAAGCAAGTCTGTGGTCAATCCATAGCTAAGCCTTTACAGTGAGGGCCACATGTCAACGGGCAAGCAAAGAGCATACCTCTGAAATGAGCTGAGACCTACAAGTGTCTCTCCAATAAAGGTGATGGTGTTTTCCTGCATTTCCTCAACTTGTTCCAGCTATCTTACAATACTAGCTCCCTTAAAATTACACTCAGGCTTCAGAGTCTTCTGATGCTGCATCTTCATCCTCCACTGCAGGGCAACAGCATTGTTAATATCATGGCTTCTAAGGTGTCTCAGAAATAAGGTGGGGAAAAATAAATGGAAAAAGGACTGCCTAGTTCACAAAGCTCCCATTCCTGC
>NW_010388333.1:0-5718 GCF_000710305.1 Buceros rhinoceros silvestris | reverse complement strand
CCTGCTATCGACAAGCTAAGGCATAGCAGTTACAAACAGCAGGTCTAGTGAGGTCTGGTGAAAGACTGCTGTGTGTGTAGAGAGCTGAAGAACAAAAATAGTATCATGGGAACCCGAGTTCAGGTTGTTTCAAAGAAGAGTGAAAGAAAGTGATTCATAGAGCGAGGTTTCAAGCATTTGCACATTTCAAATCAAGCACGTAACTGCTTACCGGTGCAAGTCTCTTCATTAACGTAAACAAAACCATACATCATACGCATACATATGGAATAGTTTGTGTGTTTCAGATAATTTTTGGTTTCTCTTTAAGGGAATTCAATCATAGTTGACACTTCAGAGCTGCTAGTAGGTGACCTTACATAGCATTGGTGTTGCAATGCCTAAACGTGTTGCTAGGGTGAGCTGAGGATAGAAGTTAAGCCTTGGCTCTAAACTTCCTGGCTTTTTTCAGCTCACGTCAGCCCTTACTGTTATTACAACATGGGGAGAGGAAGGTGTGATTAAGAGAAAAAATAATGTTGCTCTGTTTGACTGTTTCTTGGCAGTTGGTGGATTTTGCTAAAAACCTTATCAGAATAAACCTCTCTCTCACTTCTACGGCATGCAGTGGAAGCATTTTCACCTACAGAAAAAGTGAACTGTTCCCCATCCCAACATTACAGGCAACCTCCCTGTCAGCATGGGCTTGATCCCTCTAACCTGCACACTTGAAAGGAAAGGAAGACTGAAGTTTAATCTCTTTGAAGTAGCCCTTTACATCAAGTTCAAGTTCCTGTTGGGAAACAAAACAAACTAGCACTCTCAAGCTGACAGATGATTCACTTCCAGCTCTACTACCTCGTTCTGCCTTTCCTGGAAACCCAACCCACCTAACATTTTTTTCTTCTTTCCCTCCTCCCAGAAGCCCAGCTAATACTTACTTAATTGCAGATGCCTGATCCCCCAACCAGAAGTGCAAGACATATTACGAACAAAGTCTACAGACGACGCTTGTTATTCCTGCTAGACAATAAAGAAGGTTAGCAATTAATCCCTGTCTGCTATCTGCACTTAAAAAGTGGTAATTATTGATAAATGTACTCCCACTTCAAGCACATTACTGGAAACTGCAGCTGATGAGAAGTCTGGACTACTACAAAACCTGAAAACACTAACTGGTCAAATAGCTTTTGAGGCCAGACCACAAATACCAACTTCACTAATTGAAAAGATGACGTCATTGGACTGATTTATGAAAGGCGCTGCTGATGTTTAGATTAGGAAAATTTACTTGAGATGGCCAAAGTAAACTTCACGGCCTTTGTTTTGGATATTTCAGTTTATGAAGCTGTCATTTAAAAGAGCCATTAGAAATAAACAGATACATGGTGATATAACCTATTGAAGAGGTCGGGGCAGGGGATGGTGGTGCTGGGATTGTTTTGTTTTTAAATCCACATACAACTGACACAGCAATGTTTCTTCCAGGCTACCTCTCTTGTTCCCCCTTCAAAGTGAAAAGTTTCCAAAATGGTTTTTCTGCCTAAAATATCATTAACAATAGCAGTATATGTTGTTTATGATACTGACCACTCGGCGATCCAACAACTAAAAAGTAGGGAGTATTCTATATTCTAAAGAGAAAGAGACTGAAAATGTTCTTCCCAAGTCACAAATATTCCCTAGACCACAATTCAGGTAGTTTCCACAGACTTCAAGATGTGGCTGAAATGAGTTATAGTCAGAGCAGTGAATTAAAACATTTGTGATGGTTGGAATTATTATTGGTTTATGGAATCTAATTACCAGTTGTTTTCTTCTCATACCAATTTTATTTTTTGAGTATTTAACATACTTGACTGTGACTGCTTTATCGCGGCTGGAGACTAGACAGCAAGCATCTTTTAAGGCACCCTGCCCTAAAATCTTGGAGTGTTCCTTGTTTCTCTGTGCAACAACAAAACTTGTGCCCTCTCATTCACTGCAAAACAAACTACACTGAAACAGGGCCAGGGACAGAAGCCATCAAGTAGTATCCACACAAGAAAGAGCAGAAACTAATCCAACATCTGAATGCCAGACACTGGTGTACATATATGAAGAGAGAGAATAATACAATAAACTCTTTTTTCCCCCCCTGCATTTACATAGCCTTACCTGTTTAACACAAACTCATGACGTTGCTGTGCGAAAGCTGCTGTCCAGCTGAATGGGGGTTGCTATAATCCACTAGTGATGTCAGTGGATCGAAAAAAATTGTTGTAAAGAACAGACAAGGCACCAGGCTCCACTGATCAACACAAAGCATGAAGAAAAAACATTTAAAAAACACGTGATGTCTCACACAGAACATGTGGTTCAGAGTCACCTCTAAAGAGCTGCCATACGGACTTGAAACGATTATACAAAGTGTTGGGTGAGACTGCAGCATATAATTATTCAAAGAATACGGGACTAAACAGAGAAGTAGTAAACACCATAGCTGCTTCATAATACAGAAAAGAAAAAAACCCAAACCATAAGCAAATAGGGAAAGCAGCTAAAGGAGGATATCTGTTTCAATCCTTTCACAGGAGAGCAAAGAGAGAATTATCTAAATGCTGGTTTGGGAGCCGGAAGGTCTTGCTTGGGACCCGAGATGCTGTTATTCATGGCCAGAGTAAAAACAAGATGAACTATATGCCTGATAATTATCACATGATTAGATTTAACATGGAATAATCTATTAATACTGCAATGATAAAACCAAAGCAGTGTTCTGAAAATGAATGATTTTAATTATGTTACATACCACTCCACTGGCTTCAGGAAAAGTTTCAGGTCTACCAAATGCCCTTCCTGCCTAAAATACTTAGATACATACTGATTTTAAATGGTTCTTAATAGCCAGACAACTAGAAAATAATAAATATAATACAGCTTTGTATTTTCTACAGTGACCCTGCAACAGAAGCAGGTACAAGCTCCCTTTACACTACTGAAATATCTGTGTCTCCAGTCTACAGGCTTATCTATGCATCTCAACTCTGCAGTAGATTATGAAGTCTATGTTGTATTCACTCATGTTTATCAGCCTCACTGTGTATTGCTTACATTCATAGTATGCACTCAGTATATTGTATTCAAAGGTAGGTATCATCCTAGTTTGCTTAACAGTAGAAAAAAGGAACCAATGAAACACCGTGAGTCATACTGAGATGCTCAGGAACACATTAAAACAGCACATTCTCTTCATAGGCATATCGAATTTATTTAAAGCCTCTGCCTTCCAGATGTTGCACTCGAAGTATGAGGCACCCTAAAACAGTGCCACTTGTAAGGCATCTTTGTGAATACTGACACAGCAATGTTTCTTCCTCCTTCAAAGTCAAAAGGTTCCAATATGGTTTTTCTGCCTAAAATATCATTAACAATAGCAGTATATGTTGTTTATGATACTGACCACTCAGCGATCCAACAACTAAAAAGTAGGGAGTATTCTATATTCTAAAGCGAAAGAGGCTGAAAATGTTCTTCCCAAGTCACAACTATTCCCTAGACCACAATTCAGGTAGTTTCCACAGACTTGGTCACAAGTTGGTCACAAAAACATAAAATATTCTTTGAAATTAGTAGAGAAGTGTTGCTATTTTGAACTTCTAAAGCCATTCTCCTGTTCTTGGTGAAAACCTCCCATAACTTCCCGAAAGTTAGGACTAAGGGAGTACAAACAGCAATGTCAAATATTGAAAAAGCAACCCTCAACACAAAAAATCCCTGCAAAAAACAAACCCCAAAAAACCAGGAAGAGCCCTTAGATAGAAAGAGATGATGTACCCCAAATGTCTGATCAGATTTTTTCAGTAGTAAAATCTGTGTGGCTGTGACAGTAAATGTTATTGGACAAAAGATGGTACCTCAGCTACTGAAATCACTGGCAATGTTACACTGCAGCAGCTGCTATGCAGCGGCACCTCAAAAGCCTCTCTCAGGGCCTCAATAACCTGAAAGGGTTGTCAGTTCCACTTCCCAGACAACAGGGTATAGTTAAATTTTATGCATTAAAAATACATGTATCAATTAAAATCACTGCAAGAATGGACAAGGTAAAGAAGTCTAGCATTTGGTTAACTTTTTTTTTCTTAATACTTAACACAAAGCTTTAAAGCAGAGTGAAAAATCTAAATCTAGTCTAACTTAAACTTTAGTTGGTTACAAGTGTGATTAAAAGAAAAAAAAGAAAAATTAAACTAAAATCAACCAAAAAAAGGCATCACAAAACCACTGAGCAGCTATAGCATTTCCTGACCTCAAATAAAGCAGCATCTCAAAGCACCTGAGCAATACAGCAATTTGCTTCCATTAGAAAATTATGAGCTTCAACATTTTTTAAAGAAGTGCTGGAGCTAGAAAGCCTGGTGTATCACAAAGTGCAATCACAGGTCAAATCTGGCAGCATCCTACTGAACAAGGAAGACGGGTTTCTCTTGTGTCTGGCTCACAACAGATTGTTGCCTTTGCTGCCGAGGGTAATCCAAGCATTTACTGGAGCTTGTGTCATGGGGGCATTTAAAAGACCACTCATGTGGATTCTCTGCTCTCTCGTAAGTAGTGCATTCCCAACGCTCGCTCTTCTCCACTGTCTCCAAACACCACATGTATTTCCCTCCTCTACCTGGCTACCTGGATTTAAGAAGCTGATAGAAAAAAAAAAAAAAAGACAGACCTTTACTGTTATCTCCAGGGCAACAAAAACTGCCTAAGAGATTAAAAGACAGGATTTTATTTGCTTTTTGGATGAGAAAAGGGAAAATAATTAGGCATCAAGGAAAACAGTGCAATGGTACGGCTGTATTTGAAGTGACTACCTGCATTATTTAAACAGAAAATTAGATACTTCAAAAAATAGTACACAAAATAATTGGCATACATGATTAGAGTAGTTATTTACATTAAAAAGCAACCTTCCTCCACAAACGTCACCTCCTGATATTTCACCTCAGGTTTGACAGAAGTTGAATAGCAGCAATGTCTTCCTGCTTTTTACTTTTGAAAAAAAGTCCTAAAGACGCGCTCCAGTATTGCCTGTAAAAGATTGTGCTGAAATACCTCAGCATATACCTATAGAACTTTTCTGAAGACATTTAATAATTTATTCCTACAATGGGAAGACAGAAGACCTTTTCCAAGCTTACTCAGCAAATTGTCAGCAGAGCCAAGATTAAGAGTTTCACTCTTCTAATGCTATAAATTAGGAAATTCACTGTTGGGATGGTTTTAAAAAAAAAGAAGTCTCCTTCAAAACAGACATGCACAATCACTCCCATCAAAAAATGCCAAACAGTATTCCGTTACACTTTAAAAAAAAAAAAAAACAAACCCAAAAACCCAAAAACTAAACCCAAAACCTTCTGCAGTGAGAATAAGAAAAAATTTCAGCTCTGAATTGCCTAAAAGTTCGCAGTTCCTGTTTTCACTTACTTGTAACTCAAAAAACTACATTACTTCATTACATAACTGCAGTGTTGTTCTTGCCATAGGAAATCTTTCAAATGGCTTCCGTGTTGCATGTGCAGGTCATGCCCTCACTGGAACAGAGACAGCTCCAGCAAAGCTGTGCTTCGGCTAACAGCAAATGATAACTGACTTCCACGTCCCCCAAAGCCTTCACAGTAACGTCACAGATACATTGCATTGTGCCTGTCTAACAAACTCCAGCTATTTTACAACATTTTCTTCACTTTCTAGTAATAAAATAAA
>NW_010388332.1:0-852 GCF_000710305.1 Buceros rhinoceros silvestris | reverse complement strand
GAGGCCGAGCGGGCCCAGAGGGAGAAAATGACCAAACCGGAGATCTACACGGGGGGCGACAAGAAGCGCAAACGCACCTCCATCGCTGCCCCAGAGAAGCGGTCGCTGGAGGCCTATTTCGCTGTGCGGCCGCGACCCTCCGCAGAGAAAATCGCCGCCATCGCCGAGAAGTTAGACTTGAAGAAGAACGTGGTGAGGGTCTGGTTTTGCAATCAGAGACAGAAGCAGAAAAGGATGAAATTTTCTGCCACCTACTGAAGAAGGGGCTGGGAGGCCACAAACCACCCCGCCGTGGGCCTGGCCCCCAGCCCTGCCAAAACGGGCTGGATTTGGGGTCTTTGGCTTTTTTTTGTTGTTGTTAAAAAAAAAAATTGAGGGGGAGAAAAAAAATGAAAAATAAACCTAAAAAAGGGAAACCAGCCCAAAGCGAAGGGAAGAGTTTGGTGCCTGCTCCTCCCCGCTGGCGAGGTGCGCTCGCTGTCAGGACTGGTACAGACTGTTTTTGTAGATAAAACTGGGGGGAAAAAAATGATGGAGAAAAAAGAAAAGACAAACCGAAAGGCCCGGGGAGGTGGGGAGTGTTGGTGTGCCCGGAGCCGGGGCAGCAGCAGCAGCGAGAGCCCAGCGGGGCTTTTGCAGCCCCTCACCTCTTCGCGGGGCAGGCGGGGGCCATTGGCACTGCGCTCGCCTGGGTGCCCGGTTCTCTTCTTTTAAAAAAAAAGGAAAAAAAGAATAAAATAAAACAAAACAAATGGGAAAGGCCAGGAGCCGGCAGCTGCCCGCGACCGTGGTGACAGGGAGGTGGCTGCCTGTGCCCCCCGCTCGCTGCCCTGCGCACACCCGCGCACACAC
>NW_010388331.1:0-267 GCF_000710305.1 Buceros rhinoceros silvestris | reverse complement strand
GTTTGGGTTTGTTTGGGTGTTTAGGTTTGTGGGTGTGTTTAGTGTTGTTTTAAATCCATTTCACAGTCAATACCATCACCGGGATCACTCGAACCTGCACTTTGTCACAAATCTACACAACAAATTATTGTTGTTCATTTAATACTGCAGGGATTTGTCTCGGTGTTGCTGCTCGCGAGGGTCCCGGAACAGGGCAGGCGAAGATCCACCAGTCCTGGGGGCTGCCAGGAGGGACTTTGGTTCCAGGGACGCTGCCGGCGTGGGCCT
>NW_010388330.1:5910-6173 GCF_000710305.1 Buceros rhinoceros silvestris | reverse complement strand
GGAGCTGCTGCTCCAGCCTAGCCCAGCAGCCGTGGAGCTAGGCGCCAGCCCTCCGTGCGTGCTGCAGCGTGAGTAGGTGCTGCGGGCGTGGGTGCGAGCGTTGCCTGGGTGCCTGCTGAGGATGTGTGCAGAGCCGGTGCACGCCAGCACCCCGGGCTGCAGGGCAGGGAGCTGCGTGCGAGGTCCCAGTGCCAGCGAGACGGGGGTCCCACAGTCCTGAGCTGTGGGGAGAGGCTGGCGGGGGTGGAGGCGGAGGCCGAGGC
>NW_010388330.1:5293-5685 GCF_000710305.1 Buceros rhinoceros silvestris | reverse complement strand
AAATCCTGCGCCCCAACAGCGTGCTGTGGGCAGGAGGCTGCACCCCGGCTGCTGCAAGTCCTCCTTGCACCCCGCTGAAGCATCGGGGAGAGCCCCATGGCAGCAGGGAACAGCCCTGCAGAGTGTGTGACATGGACACCGCTGCACCCACAGCGGCAGGATCCATCCCTGGGGGCTTCCCCAGACCAAGAGGGCAGCGCAGGCAGCACGTGCCGCTTGCCAGCCCATCCCCTGGGTGCCAGTGCAGCGGGGAGCACCGAGGCCGGGGATGTGTCATGCTTTACATTGCTCGACTGGCTGTATTTAGGGTTCCAGCCCCTCGTTGCCAAGCCGAGCCCCCGTTGTGAGCCGAGTGCCCAGGACCGCTGCCAGCAGCGCTGGTGTGCAGCTGG
>NW_010388330.1:4746-5123 GCF_000710305.1 Buceros rhinoceros silvestris | reverse complement strand
GCGCAGCCAGCCACGCTGTGCTGGCTGCTTCCAGCAGAGGAAGCCGAGATTTGCATAGGAGCCGAGTGCCACCGAGGAGACCCTGACCGCTAGCATCCCCCGGGGAGGCTGAGTACCGAGAAAACCTGGCCCTGGGGATGGGTGCTGGGTGCTAGAGTGGTGAGGGTTGAGTAATTTGGAAAGTCTGGCTGGTGTCTCGTCATCATGGGAGCTGCTATGGGGCCCGGGGCTGCCGCATGGGAACACCGGAGGTGATGCAGAGGTTGGGTGGCTTTGCGGAAGGGTCCCACCCTCGCTCCTCCGGTCCCTCGCAGGTGTGGGTGAGGTTCAGCATTGCCTGTGCAGCCAACCGTGTGGCTGTGGCACGTTGCTGCTCA
>NW_010388330.1:4054-4624 GCF_000710305.1 Buceros rhinoceros silvestris | reverse complement strand
TGCTAAAGGGGGCTCTGACTTCCCCCCACCCACACTGCTTCCTGCTCCATGCATGGCTGGGACATCCCATTGTCCCCTCCACTGACCCCATCGCGAACTCAACTCCTGAGGCACTCTACCGAGCTCCCTCCTTCAGCTGCCCCTAGTCAGGGGCTTTCCCGCCCCAAATCAGACATGTCTTCCGAGGGTGGAAATATGTAAAAAAATATGGAAGAGCCTTTGGCATCATCCAGCTTCACATCCTGCCTCCTCCAGAGAGCTTGGACCGGACTGGACTTTGCTGTACTATTAATAGGAGCTATATTGCTTGGAGAGGAGGAAACTCCTCCTGCCGTAAGGCAACAGGTTGGAAGCGGGTGGCAAGGGCTGTTTTCAAGGCGTTTGCTCCGCTCGCCGTGTGCGGGGCGGCAGCTGCCTGGTTTTATTGTGCTGGACGTAACGAACCGGCCGGATCCTGCAGGTCTCCACGTCGCAGCGGTGAGTGCTGCAGATCTGCCCCGGCCGTGGGAGGCTTCAGGATGGTGGAAGGAGCCATGTCCTTCATCCCCAGCCTGGGGTGAGGGTGGGTTG
>NW_010388330.1:2862-3977 GCF_000710305.1 Buceros rhinoceros silvestris | reverse complement strand
ATCCCGAGCCTGGGGTGAGGGTGGGTTGTGGTGGGGGGAGTCAGCTCAGACCCCCTCTGTAAACTCCCAGGAGCGCAGACAGTTTTGGAGTCCAGCTTTTTGTCTGCAAACTGGGGAGCACAAAAGGAGATGCCTAACTGTGTCTGCTGGGGGGGATCCTGCTGTTGCCACTGCGAGCGCCTCCAGAGTGTTGGTTTTGCTGGGGTTTGGGTGGTGGTTCATCAGCGCTAAGAGTGAGCAAAATGCTCTGGGTTTCGGTTTCATTTTTCGATGACCTTTGAGACCAGGTTCCTCTTCTGGAGCTCCTGTTCCAAACTGGGATGAAAATGCTGTGTTTTGCCTATGTCGAAGCACCACCTGGAGACCCACCCAAAGGGCTTTTCTTGGTCTTGACGTTGACTGGGAGGTCCTGAAAGGCCCCTTTCCCTCCTGTTTTGGATGGGAAGAGGAGAACTGAGACCAGAGAGTTTCTTCTGGAGCGGTGGAAGTTGGGTCCCTCCTGCTCTGGAGGGTGCTGGAGCTGGTGGGGGACCCTGAGACGAGCATGGGGTGAGGGGCTGGCTCTGCCTCACAGATGCAGGAGCATCCCTACTGCCAGAGAACAGCCCTGGGGTCCAGCACATCCAGGGAGCTTTGTCACCCCATGATGACAGCAGAAGCGATGACATGTGGCTCCATGTCCCCAAGGCAGGGAAGCCTCTGCCATCATCCTGGCCAGGCAGGGGCTGCTCTGGCAGCTGGGAACACGGTGGTTCGCCCTGTTCAGTGGGAGCGGCAGGATGGATGGATGGACCCACAGCCCCAGAGGTGAAGGCTGGTGCTTTATCCTTCTCAGGGCTGCTCCTCCCTCTGCCGGATTATAAATGGGTATGAATTGTCTCCCCTGATAGGCATAACCTCCATCCCTGGCTCCCACACCCCGGGGAGGTGCCCCTCCAGGGCTCGCTTTGCTTCCTCGCCTTCAGATGTTTGATGGCTTCCCAGATGCTCCGGACATTTCTAGCTGCTCCCAGCGCAGCTGCCTGCGAGGGGGAAGGGAGCGGGGGAGGGATGGGGAGAGCTGGGGGCACACAGCGAGCCTCCGCCATCCTCTGCAGCTCTGCCCCGGGCCCCCA
>NW_010388330.1:2065-2446 GCF_000710305.1 Buceros rhinoceros silvestris | reverse complement strand
CTGAACCCCCCCAGATCCCCCCCAGCCTTCCCAGCCCTCCTGCCAACGTGATGCTCTTTGCACAAGGGCTGGGATTGTCCCTCCCTGTCCCACTGATGCTGGGTACGGGGACAGGGAGAGCCCTACGAGGAGCCCAGGCGTCCTCTGCCCCAAAGCCCTGCAGCAGGGCTGTCCCTAAGAACCACCGCAGAGCAGGGCTGACTGGTGTGGAGGGATTTTGAGGGGGCTAATGGAGCCCCTGAGCCCTCGGCGTGGAGGACCTGCTGGCTGGGCTGCTCCTGGGTGTGTCCCACCGTTCTGGCATTTGAGAGATAAACTGTGGAATCTGCCAGCATTCAGGCATGAAAGCCTCACCGCATGCTTCCCTTCCCTTCCCTTCCC
>NW_010388330.1:0-1795 GCF_000710305.1 Buceros rhinoceros silvestris | reverse complement strand
CCCCCCCCCCCCTTCCCTTCCCTTCCCTTCCCTTCCCTTCCCTTCCCTTCCCTTCCCTTCCTTCCCCAGGGCGTGTGGAGCCCTTTTGGCCAGGCTGGAGCAGGGTGCTGACACTAGGAGCAGGATGAAGGGCAGTGCTGCAACCAGCAGATGCTCTGACATGGTGCTTAAAAATGCGAGAGATTCCTGAAAGAATTCCTGGAGCTGGTTTTGCTGCCCTTAGGTCTCAGCACTGATGTTCTTGAGGTTGGTTCGTGCACCTGGGCAGTGCATCGCTGGGGAAACATCCCTTTCCACGCACAGCAGAGCAGAGCAGCGGTTGCTGGTGGGTCACGCGAGGGATGTGGTGCCTGTGCCTGGCTCCCTGCAAGACTGCATCTCCCTTACGGAGTCGTGCTGGTGCCAGCTGTGAGGAAAATTGTGTTAAACCATAATTCAGGGCTTAGGGCAAAGGGTTTCCTGTGGGCAAGTGGGTTTTCCTGCCGCCTGGCTCCGGTTGAGCCGTATGCTGAAGCCACAGTAACTCCGCACAGCGAAGCAGTTCTCCGAGAGGTGGGGTCCCAGGCTGGATGGGTCTCCTGAGGCTGACGTGACTGTGGTAGATGCCAGGAAATTTAAAGTCAGAAAATTATCCTTATATTTGTAGTGGTAGTAGTATTTGAAGGAGGGAAAAAATCTGCTTGTCTCTGCTCTTCTGGAATTCAGCTCCTGCCTCTGGAGCTCCCATGCGGAGAACTAACCCCCGCTCACAGTCCCGGGTAGTTTTCCTAAGAGGCTGCTCGAGAAGAGATGCTTTTGGTGGAAACACAAGTAGCCGCTCACCAAACCCTCAGGAGCAGGAGCGGGCAGTGGGAGGTGCTGGTTGAACATCAGTGCTGCCCCTGGCTGAAGTCTTGAAGGGCAACCAACAGTTTTTGGGGCTCTTCCACACGGATTTGCATCGCCTCAGTCCGGCTGCTGTGGAGGGAAGGGGCTGAGCCTCCTGCTCGAGGATGCTGGTGGTGTCCCCAGCTGAGGTGACGTCCCCCAGGCCCCTCCTGCATGGGGTTGTCACTGTGGGGTTGCTGTGCCTGCCACAGGCTGAACCTGCATCCCCATCCCCGTCTCCGGGTGCTGGCTGCTCCGACCGTGCGCACCCAGCTTGCGGCGGAGGCCAGACCAGGTTTGCTGTGGCTGTCCTGGTGCAGGTCTGGCTGCATCCCACCGGCACATGCGGGAGCTGCGGCTGGAGCAGGCGGGAGTGGTTCTCTGCTCAAACTGTCAGCGAGATACAGTTGCTTCTTTTGGAGACGGGAATGGGTTTGTGGCTTTGTCAGCCACAAAAATCAGTTTGATTTTATTGCTTTTGGGTTAAAAGCAGATTTTCTTTGTTCAGCTTCCAGAAGCCCAGAACTGCCAGCTTTTGGGATTTCTGTTTTTCCAGGAAAAGCCCACAGCTCCCGGCAGGGACTGAGATGCTGGGGAAGGGAACATTTCCAGCCCGTCCCCCCACCTCCGAAGCCATTTTCCCATTAGAAAGCACAAAATAGCTGGTTGGGTGGGGTGCCTGGCCAGCCTGGTGTGGGGCCCCAGGCCGGCGAGGGGGACAGTCCTACCTTGCTGGTGGGGAATGGGTCTGCATCATGCTCTACTGGGTGCTGTGTGCCGGAGGACAGTGGTCAGTGGCACAGCCCAGGCTGGAGGTGGCTGCCCTGTGTCGTGGGGTGGGATGTGGGGGGCACATGTCATGCTCTTCCATCGCGGGGGGTCAGAGCAGGCAGTGGCAGGGGCTGCCCGTCCTCTCCCCCCTCCTCCA
>NW_010388329.1:6229-6447 GCF_000710305.1 Buceros rhinoceros silvestris | reverse complement strand
TCATGAGGAACGCGGCTGACGTGGAGCGGGACGTCTCCGTGGACTGTTTCCCCAATCAAAAAAGAAACCAAGAGCAAGTGCGATTTGCTCCATTTAATTTCAATTAACTGCAGCCCTCAGAGGCCAGGAGAGGTGCCAGTCGAGCAGTTTGGTGGCCGTCCCTCGGGGGTGGCCCGTCTCTCCCGTGCCCCTTTCTCAGCCCAGCCTCTGCTCTGCTC
>NW_010388329.1:5724-5930 GCF_000710305.1 Buceros rhinoceros silvestris | reverse complement strand
TTGGAAAGTCACGACGTAGTCAGGGCTGGGGAAGGGGCAAAGGAGCAGCTGCTGTCCTTGGCGCGCTGGACCTCCTCCTCACTCCCTAGGTGGGGAAACAGGCAGCGGATTTGCAAAAGGCAAGTGGTTTCCTAAAAAACTACTGAAAAACCGTGACGGCTGCCCAGCCCCTTCCCCTAGAAAACTGTAAAAACGGCGGAGCGGCC
>NW_010388329.1:4989-5409 GCF_000710305.1 Buceros rhinoceros silvestris | reverse complement strand
TCCGGGCAGCTGCTGGTACGTTGGGGTGTCCTGCCCGAACAGACCTCGAGGCTCTTCTGTGATGGTAGTTGCTGACAGTGACCAGTCCCAGCTCGGGCTCCCCTCCTCCAGAGGTGTCTCCTCCGAGGGTGCTGCTGCTCAGTTGCTCTCTACCAGCTTGGCTAATCCCTGCCGGATCTCGCTGAGCTCAAATATCTTCACATCCATTATCTCTGCCACCTTGGTGACCTCGTTCTGCATCTTCTCCCTCTCGGCCAGGGTCTCCGCCAGCGTCTGCTCAGCCAAGTGAAGGCGTCGCTCCAGCTCGGCGTTGCGTGCCTCCAGCTCCTGCCCAAGGGCACAAGCGCGGTGAGGCGGCTGCCCCTGTGCTGATACGTGCTGCTCACAGACCACCACCCTAATATCCAACGCCCCGCCCTG
>NW_010388329.1:4165-4888 GCF_000710305.1 Buceros rhinoceros silvestris | reverse complement strand
GAATCTCCTCCGCCCAGCCCCGCGAGCACCCCAGCGCCAGGCTACCCGCGCCCCGCCAGCCCTGCTCCCCGCCAGCTAGTTCAGGGAGGGATCCCCATGTCCCGAGCCGCAGCACCCTGCACGCACACGCACGTGAGCGCGTTTCCCACACCAGGCATGTGCCCCAGTTTGCGAGGGTGTATCGATGCGATGGCCTCACATGCCTGTCATCTGCAGGTCTGACGCAGCTGACGTTTGGAGACTCTGCCACAACAGCCAGTGCCTGTGCAGCGGGCTGAGCCCCGCAGCAGACCCCCCCGTTGGGCAGCTCGGAGGTAAACACAGGCAGGCACTGCCCCCCGAGACCGCGCAGCAGATCGAGCCTCCATCTGCGGCTTTGCCCCGGGGTGCCGAGCAGCTTGCGTCCCTCCTGCCAGCCAGACCGCCTCAGAGCTCCGCTCCCCAGCCAGGCAGCCAGCCTGGGAGAGCTGCAGGGTCACAGGACATCCTGGGCTCTGCTCCAGGCTCACGTCAGGGGCTAGAGGAGAGTCCGTGAAGGCTGGGTTTGCTATTGCCTGCTGATTGTGCCCCATGTCGTATCTCTGAGGGACACAGGGAGGGTGGAAGAAGGCAGAGACACAGGCAAGGACCTGCTCCCATCACCCAGAGGCAGAGATAAGCCCGGCAGCTCTGGCATTCACTCTTTGGCTCCAACGAGAAACGGGGCCAGATCCCTCTGCTCGG
>NW_010388329.1:3582-4070 GCF_000710305.1 Buceros rhinoceros silvestris | reverse complement strand
GGGACAGAGCCCTCTGCTCGGAGTGCGGAGTGTCCCAGATCTGCCACCCTCACCTGCAGCTTCTGCAGGGTCTCCTCACGCTCGCCCTCTGCTTCCCATCGGCTGCACTTCTGGCTCTTCAGCATCTGGATCTCCTAAAACGCGATGAGGAAGAGCAGCATGTCAGAGCCACTCCTGTCCCAGCGGGGCCAGCTCCCACCACACCCCCCGACCAAGCCCCCTTCCCTCACTCCAAAGGTCACATAACCACACTCAGCTCCAGATTTCCACACCTCCCTCTCTAACCAGCCACTTCCGCTGTCCCTGCCGCCCTGCTCGACACCCTTAGTCCTTCGTCAAGGTGACTGCTTCCGTGCCAGCAAGGTTCAGTGGCCCCTGCGCCCTACTGTGCGTCCTTGCTCGAGACCCGGTCCCGGGCTCTTGGGGCCAGGCTCCCCGCTCAGCTGTTGGGTGGAAGCCTGGGCACACCTTTTCCCCAGCACTTTTCC
>NW_010388329.1:3004-3370 GCF_000710305.1 Buceros rhinoceros silvestris | reverse complement strand
GGATCAGGAACCCCCAAACACCTTCCCATCAGTCCTCGCTTTGTGGCTCCAGCCCTAAGGCTCCGTCCATGCACCCTGCGGCAGCACAAACCGGAGAGATTCTCTCCACATCTCCCTCCTTGGCAGCCTCTGTAATTAAAACTCTGCTTTAAATCATTCATCTGAATGCAGCGAAAGCGAGGAGCAATTACCACGCAGAGGCTAAGTGCAGCTGCGGGCTGGGAGGGGACGGGGCAGACACAGCCCCGGCGACGGCGCGGAGGCTGCGACCCGCTGCGCAGGGGTGTCCGCACGGGCGCTCCCAGCTCTCCGGGCTCAGCTCTGCCTCTCTGGGGAGGGCAGCACTGAGGGGGCTGCGTGACGCAG
>NW_010388329.1:482-2835 GCF_000710305.1 Buceros rhinoceros silvestris | reverse complement strand
ATCTCACACAAGCCGTGGTGACGGACGGGGTGCTGGTGACGGACAGGCCACCCAGCTTCAGCCTTTGCTCTGCTTCGTGGGGTTTTACCTCGTCTTTCGCCTTGATCAGCAGCTCCAGCTCCTCCAGGGTTTGGCTCAGCTCTTCCTTGTTGTTCTCGCTGGGGGAATCGTGAGCGCCCTGTGACTCCAGCTCTGCTACCTGCACGGGAGGAGGCACAGGGAAACGGCGCTCGCAGATACCACATCACCAACCATCGTTCTGCCGTGTTTTGGCTTCCTCGCCAACCCAACCGCACTCCCACCAGGGCAGCAGCTCCTGCCCTGGGGCTGTTGGGAACAAATCCCCTCCTTCTGCTCTGCCTAGATCACACACAGAAACTCGCTGTGGCGAAACTCGGTCTAGAGACTCTGGCCCTGCTTTCTGCTGTACCTCCAGCACGCCTGCCTGGTGGACATGAAGCCCACGAGCCCGAAGCGGCGGCTGGACCCAGCTCCATGTCCATCCCGGGCAGAGCTTGCTGAGGTCAGGGGAGTTACTGCAGCTCCACCACCACAGAGCTGGCAGGAAGGGTTTTCCCAAGCGTGCTCCCCACTCCTGAAAAATTCAGCCCAGTGGCTTGGATTATTCATGAAGAAGATTCATCTTAAAAGCTCATCCGAAGGTCTGCAGCCGCTCCTGCTGAGGGCCAACCTCTCCCAGGGCCCGCGCTGAGCTCTGCCGGAGCTGCTCCAGTCATGGAGACTCGCACGTCCGCAGGGCTCGGAGCCTGGTGTGACACCTCCCCACCAGCGGGACAACACTGGCCGGACTGGTTCTCCACCAGAGTCCACGGGAACGGTGGTGGGGAGCTGTCAGGCGCGGGGCATCACGGCCAGACCCAACCAGCTCCGGTCCCAGCGTGCTCTGGTTTGGGGACAATAACTGAGCTGTGTTAGACCCCGGGCAGGCTGCTGCTGCAGGGGAGAAAATTCGTTCCATGCAGCTTTTTTAGCGCCCGACTCCAGCGCTGAGCGTTAGCCGGGGGCACAGCAAATGCTGGGACACAGGGTTTGCTGCGCGGACCAGCCACCCCGCAGCCGTCGAGAGCCAGCGGCTGTGAATTGCCATAAATCCCTGCTCCCTCGAGAGAAACGGCTTTAAGCCTTCTCCAGGCTCCAGAGCCTTTCCCAGCCAAACCCCAGCCGCCTAAAACCCTTTCCCGAGTGTTCCGCAGCCCTTCCCTCCCCACAAACCCGGCCGTGTGACGGTCACTCCTCTGTGTCACCGTTATCTGTGACCTCGCTGACACGAGGCAGGTCAAAAGATCCTATTCTTCCACCCGAACAAGGGCTCCTCTGTACTGCGCCGCCCGGGCTCGTCGTGTCGCAGCTCGGATTTGAGCTAATTATAGCAGAGAGAGCAATCTCCATCCTTCCTGTCAGCAGCCAGAAGATTCCCCGATGCCCAGCTCGGGCGGCACCGGCCTCGCTCTGCACTGCTGGCAGCTGAAAATCTGCTGAGCAGCTTCCACAGAGCCTTTGCCTCTGGTTCCCCCCTTCCCCACGGGGACTCGGCACACTCCCCTGCTCCGCAGAGAACAGGAGCTCTTGTGAGAGCTCCCTAGTTACGTGGCCTTATTCCTTGACATGTTTTCCCTGCCAGGCTCGTGCAGCATTCTGGATTTCCACCCCGTCTCCTGCCGACACCCAGGGAAATCCCTGGGAGCTCGGGGTCAAGGGCACCACCTGGCTCTGGGACGGGGCTTCCTCTGACCTGCTCTGCAAGGGCCCTCCCGCGCTCACCCGCTGCCGCAGCGTCTCCGTCTCCTCCTGGTAAGCAGCCAGCTGCTTCTTCCACTGGTCCACGTTGGCGTTGGCTTCATGGAGAGCAGCCACCAGCTTGTTGTTGTTGTCCTGGAGGCTGAAGAATTCGGCCTCCCACTGGACCTCACTCACCGAACTGCGTGAGAGAACAGGGAAGTGGGCAGGGAGCGTGAGAGAGGCTCAGCACGGAGGTTTCTCCGCCGGCGCTAACGCGCACCAAAGCCCCCGTTCACTTCCCAAATTTAAACACTCCTTCCAGCCCTGAATCTGCATCGCTTTCCTATTATCCCTGGATAATATTTGACTTGGAGGCCGTGTGTGGCAGTAACGGGGTGGGGTGGGGGGAGGTGCAGCTACTCTAAGGGAGCTTTGCAATGTGGGACCATTTTTTTTAAATCTTTGTTAGAGCCGAGTTCGCTTCGCACACCCCCAGCCCCAGCCCCGGCTCAGGAGGAGGGAGCAGAGGACACGCGCTTTTGATTTAAAAATACTCTCGGTGTTCAGCTGCGGCTCGACGGCAGCCACGGGGCAGCGCCCGGCCCGAGTCCCT
>NW_010388329.1:0-442 GCF_000710305.1 Buceros rhinoceros silvestris | reverse complement strand
GCTTTTGTTTAAAAAATCCTCGCGGTGTTCAGCGGCGGCTCGACGGCAGCCACGGGGCAGCGCCAGCCCAGAGTCCTTTGAACAGACAAAGAGCGGGAGCAGCGGGGACTGTGCTGGAACCACCAGGGGAATTCACACAAACGCAGCCCTGGGCCAGCTGGAAAAGCGTGAACATCTCCTGGTGTCCCAGACTACTGAGCTGGGGAGAACTGGCACGAACCGGGCTCTGCTCTGGGCACCAGGCGATCTCCTTCCCCTGCGCCCGAACGGCAGATTTCCCCTCCAGGCTGCGATAACTTTCTACTGGGGCAGAGTGGAAACGGGCACCCTGGAGGGACTGGGCAGCAGCGGGCACGGGGCGTCACTCAGCTGCCTAGAGCGATTAGGGTGACAGTGACACAGCTCCGGAGCACTTGTGGCAGCTCACCCTTCCGAAAACATC
>NW_010388328.1:0-243 GCF_000710305.1 Buceros rhinoceros silvestris | reverse complement strand
CAGGGGAGGTCAGAGGAGGGAGGCAGGACCAGTAAAGCATTGCGGTCAATGAGACTCCGTCCTTAGAGGAGAAGCCGGGGTCTAATTACTGAGTGGAGAGAAAACACGCAGCGATGCTTTACAGGGACGGGCAGCTGTGGGAGCGCTGCCGGAGCAGCCCTTGCCATGCCCCGCTGCCCACCGGGACACTGGCGCTGCGGGCTCTGCCATCCTCGCCTGCCGCATCGGCCAACGCTGCCTGCG
>NW_010388327.1:11306-11760 GCF_000710305.1 Buceros rhinoceros silvestris | reverse complement strand
CAGGGCCAGGGCAGGTTTATTGCAGCAGCGGGAGCGCTGCCGCCGGTCCCCGGTGAAGGAGCCGTAACCGCGGCAGCCCTGCACCGTCACGGAGAGCAGAGAGACTTTAAACCTTGGAGCCCGTGGGGAAGGTCATCTCCCCCAGCTTCCTGGCGACACGCGTGCCCCTGTGCCCAGACTGAACCGGGGCCGTTGTCTTTCTAGCTATGACATGGTGCACTATGGCCACTCGAACCAGCTGCGCCAGGCCCGGGCCATGGGAGATTATCTGATTGTCGGAGTCCACACAGATGGTAAGAGGTTTTCTCAGCTTTTCTCCTCGTGCTGCCTCTAGACTCGCCCAGCAGCGTTAGCCCCGAGAGAACAGAGATGCCCCGATACGAAGCAGGCTTCTTCCTGCACATCTTCCAGGAGCGGCAGGGGGCGAAAGAGAAGAGTCTTTTCCTGGTCAGCG
>NW_010388327.1:5764-11240 GCF_000710305.1 Buceros rhinoceros silvestris | reverse complement strand
AGCGGCCTTCTGCCGGCACATCTCCCAGGAGCGGCAGCTGCCGAAAGAGAAGTGTCTTCCCTGGGTCAGGGAGCGGAGTTACCCCCTTCACCTTTCCAGAGCGAGGGATCAGAGCCTACAGCTTCAAGTGAGGGGTGGCCTGTGTTCTGAGCTGTAAAACCAGCTGAGGATCAGTCTGGTTTTGCTGGCGCAAACTGCAGAACTAAAATTGCTGTGTGAAAAAAAAAAAAACCACCTTGTTTCAAGGCCATCTGGAAGTTTAAGTGCTAGAAACTAGTTCTTTCCTGTTAAAATGGATTTAGAATAGGTTTGTGAACGCATATTTTCTGTCACAAACCAAGTGCAGCATGAAGGTGTGGCTTACCAGGGGGATTTCCCCTGGGAGGCTGCCGGAGGCCCAGGCAGTCGCCCCAGGAGGAGGCACCTGGGAACGGGGAGGCACTGGGACCTTTCACCTCCCATGTGAATTCCAGGGCCCTTGTTAGACACTTAGGAAATGCAGCTGAATTAAAGTCCTCTCTGATCAAGCTGGGGCTTCCTTCACTTCCACAAACCAATTCCGGGCTGAGTTTTAGCCCGCAGTGGGGGTCACCTGCCCGTGGAGTGAGTGAGAGTCTTTGTAGCTGCAGTACCTGCTTCTGACTGGGTTTTTCTGTTTCTCGCCCAGCGGAGATCGCCAAGCACAAGGGCCCCCCTGTCTTTACGCAAGAGGAGAGGTACAAGATGGTGCAAGCCATCAAGTGGGTGGATGAGATTGCCCCAGGAGCTCCATATGTCACCACCCTGGAAACCCTGGACAAATACAACTGTGACTTCTGCGTGCATGGCGGTGAGTGGAATTGTGAGGCAGTAGCTGTGTTACCACAGGCCCTGCAGGGCTCCAGTGCTCTTGGTTTCCCTGCTGCAACCCCAGAAACATTCTGGCCCTCGGGGGATGCCTTGTGTACAGAGATCTGCTGAACAGGGCCGCGAGGCTGCTCCTGTTCTGTGGTTCTGGAGCAATACACAGTGTGCCAGGCTCCCCAGCGTGGCCAGACCCCCTGCTTGAGGCATCCCCTGCACTTAGAGAGGTGACACGTGTTGGGTGACAGTTACCCTGAGGCTGCCCTTAGCACCAGCAGAAACTGGTGTGTAGGGGAAAGTCATTTACAAAGCTTAAACCTGAGAAACGCTGTTACAAAGGTAAGTGTGCAGAAGTACGACTGTGTCTGTACCTACTTACCCTGGGTGAGACCAGATCTGAAAAGCTGCTCGCTCTCGACCCAGCCGAGAAGCTGTGTGAGGGCTCAGCTGACCGTGTGGTCAGACCTAGTTCTCACTGAGAGCACTCTTCAGTTTCCACTCGCTGAAGGGAACCAGAGTTCGGAGGGAACGTTGTTGCTTTTGACCTCTGTCCCCTCCCGGGGCTGCCTCTCTGTTCGTTCCACCTCAGCCCCTCCTCCCCACCTCTCTGAAGGTGTTTTGTTAGCTGAGTCAGGGACAGTCTCTGCACTCGCTTCGCGTGTCCTTCCTCATCTGATCCCAGCCCCCTGCTACCGATAAGCCACGTATTTCATTAAACGTAAATACATCGTTAATCCTCTGTGCGATAGATAGGCTGTTTCACGTGGACGGGGTGATTAGCCAGTTCCTTGTGAACTTAGTTGCTTGCCCTGAACGCGTTTGGGGTACGTGGCCCCTTACTAGACTCGGTGAGGGATTATGGCAACAGAGGTGCTTGTGGCCTTTGCTCCAGTTGCCCCGCGTTTGTCCCCATGCCAAACTCCTCCCGAAGAGCAGCCTTGTGCTGCGGCTCTGCCAGGTTGCGTTTAGGCAGATGATCAGTTTTGAAATACTGAGTGTAACCGGGGAGGTGATGGTGAACCTGCTGTCTCTGCCTCTCCCCTGCACACAGAGCTGGGCTTGCAGCAAGCTCTCCTCGCTCCCTGTGCCCCGAGTGAGGGTGTGGGGCTTGGGAAGAGCTCCCCAGCTGCCCGGAGCGAGGGTGCTCCTGAGCCACCAGCGCGGGCTGCGCGCTGCGGTGTTCGCTGGCGAAAGTTTTAACGCTATCGCCAGAAGTAGGTGAGAGGCGGTTTGTGGAGCGAGGTGGGAACCACGCCAAGGACGAGCAGTTAACTCTGTAAAGGGACCTCGGTGTCCCTGTAGAAGTGCCATCGCTGCAGGGAGAACTGGCTGTTGGAGGGTTGTTTAACCGACTGAAAGAGTCGTCACACGAACCAATGCGAAAACCAGCCCTGGAGAAGTTAAGGTGCCCGTCAATGCTGACGGAGCTGTTTATTGTCACCCTGAGAATCGCTCAGTCGTGCCTGCTGCTGGATTCACTGCAAGGGCAAGTGATTTCTAGACTAAAGAACAGTGGAGGGGTGGCTGATGGTGTTTCGCCTCCGGAACATGCTTTTCTCCGCAGACGGGTGGGTCTTGCAAGCCCCTGGTGTTTCCGTGGGATGTGGAACATATCCCTGGTGTATGCACAGGGATTTGGGCTGCGTGCTTAGAGTCTGGCACACGTGCTGGAGCTGGTCAGCTGCTGCCGCCATCATTCTCAAACAGCTTTTGTGCAGGAGGGCTTGGGGCGCAGCTCTGAGGCATTTCTCTCTCTGCAGATGACATCACCTTAACGATAGACGGCAAGGACACCTACGAGGAAGTGAAGGCAGCGGGGCGATACAGGTAACCCCTCGCTGCTGCCCTTCTCACCCTGTTTTGGGCAGTTTCTGGGAGTTCGTGCCCTGAAGGGAAGTCAGATGAAACACCACTATCTTCAGGTCACGCTTTTTTGCTGTAGTGCGTGTCAGAGCTTCGGTTACTCCCACCATTCTGGCTTCCAGGAAGTGTCGCAGACTAGCAGCTGGCTGCTGGGGCCTCCCTGTTCCTGGCCGATGCTAGTTCTGGTCTCGAAGCCTCACTGGGGGTCAGCTCTGGTGGGAAGGCTGTGCAGGGTGAGTTTTCCTCTCAGCAGGTACTGTGCTGCGAAGAAACAGAGGCTCAGCAGACGAGTGCTAAGCTTTAGATCAGGAGCAGGTAGAAGGAAGATGTTCTCAGGCCAGCCCCTGGTGTCACCAGTGTTCCCGTGGTAGAGGTGGGAAGAGGAAGAGGCAAAATGCTCCCGTGGCTTCTGCTTTACCCTTTGCTTGTCTCCCTGCAGGGAATGCAAACGCACCCAAGGTGTGTCCACTACCGACCTCGTTGGCCGCATGCTGCTCATGACTAAGGCTCACCACAGCAACATAGTGAGTCAGAGGGCTTGGGGTGGGAGTTTGGAGTCCAGGGCGTGTGGCAGCTCTTTCCTTTGGCTGTCCCAAATGGCAGCAGAGCTCCTGGGCCTGCCTCCTAGGTGCACAGAGCACTGGCAAGCTGACGATGGGCAGTGGCAGCCAAACAGCCTGCTTATGTTTGCTTAACCCTGTCTGAGATCACCGTGTGCTCACCATGTGATCTCAGCCCGTGCTGCTTTGGAAGGGTGCGGGGGATAAAAGCTTCGATCCCTCCTGGTTGATGTGGGCTTCAGGAACGTCACGGGAACTACAGGCCAGCCTGTGGCTGCTCCAGGGGTGCAGCCTCATCGGTCTGTCGGCCCATGCTGCCAGACTTGGAGCATCCTCTTCCTTCCCACTGAGCTGCATGCTTCTGCCTTCTGCTGTCTCCAGTCTTACCAGGCCTTCCCTGAGCCTCCTCAGCTCACTCCCTGGCAGACAGTTAACCTGGCCAAAGGAAAATAAGGGAAGTGGTTTTATGATGGTTAACAAGTTGAGTTGACTTGGTAAACAAGCAATGCAGTGATTGGAACCGCCTAGGGAACAGCAGGGACCAGACAAGGGACCCACAGGATAGTTCAGGGGTGGAGGGAGATCTTCTGGTGTGCTGAGCTCTGAGATTGGCTTAGCCGTAACAGAAAGTTCACAGCGCGATGGGGCAGAGTGCTCCTGGCTGTCTGCAGAGACGTGAGACCATCTCTAGCGAGTGTCTTCAGGAGGAGGAGGGATGCTCTCCTCTCGTGTAGGTGAGGGAGGATGTAGGTGTCAGGTCTGCAAGTTGGGCAAGAACCACCATCACCGTGTGATGCCAGCTGGGATCAGATACAGTCACGTTTCATCTGGCTCGTGCTGGGACACAACTCTGGTGTAGATACCACCCAGTGTGTCACCATTCAGTGCCAGGGATCGATGGTGGGCAGTCTGAGCCTGGTCTTCCAGCACTCTGCCACACGCAAGCATGTTCCTGGTTGGATGAGCTACGTGAGTGCTTAAATATTTTGACTCTTTATCTCCCTTCAGGATGAGGACCTAGACTATCGGAAGCACACTGACAACTTTGGGAAGGTAATGTGAGTTCTGGTCGTGGACGTCTGGTTGTTGTCCTGTCTGAGAAGGTTCCAAATGTGCTTTCTGGCCTGTGTGCAGGCTTGTTTTCCCCCCACGTTTCGTGGTAGCTCAGGCCATGTCTGCTGCCCCGTCGAGCAGCGCCGTAGTCAGTGGAGCAGGCAGGTGTGGCTGCCCAGGGCCCGGAGTGAGCCCTGGGGCTGCTGCCCCCGCTGAGCCTGGGCTGGTTCTCTGCTGTGTAAATGCTCTGTCGCTGCTTCCTTCGGGACCGAGTGCCCACAGCTCCCTCCCAGGGACACCTCTGGGGATGCTCCGTTTAGTGCTCGTGTTTCTGACAGTGTCGTGCTCGCTCCGTTCCTGTAGCAGGCATGTAGCTCGCATGCGGTACTGCAGAACTTGCGTGTCTGGTCGTCGAGGAGCAGAGCGGCTCTCCTGGGGCTCTCTGCCACCGTGTCTCGCTCATGTCTTGGGCTGCCTCCAGAGGACTGCCAGTCCCTTTTTTCCCCTGGGCTTTAGGTGTCCCCGATGCACGAGCACCTGGACCTACAGCTTGAGGGAGTCTTTTTCACTCACGGGGGTCTGCTGACCAGCCTGGATCGCTGCCGTTGTTCCCCACCACACTGGGTTTTTGAGCAGGCTCTATGGGCCCTGCTGCTCCAGCATGGCTGTTTCTTGGTGCTTGGGTTTGGGGAGAACACCTGGGCGCCCGGTGCCCCGCATGACCCCGCATGCATGGCTCGCCCGGGTCTCACTGGGTTGACTTTGTTCGTTCAGGTCTTGCAGAGAGCATCGAGCTTCAGGGGACCGGAGCGGGTGACACGGTGGCTGTTTCCAGAGCTGCCACCTGGTGGGGATAAAGCTCCGTCTGGGGTTTCCCAGCGCTGGGACCCGGCCCTCGCTGGAGCTGTGGGTGCTCTCTCCCAGCCTGGCGCTCGCCCGGGTCTCACTGGGTTGACTTTGTTCGTTCAGGTCTTGCAGAGAGCATCGAGCTTCAGGGGACCGGAGCGGGTGACACGGTGGCTGTTTCCAGAGCTGCCACCTGGTGGGGATAAAGCTCCGTCTGGGGTTTCCCAGCGCTGGGACCCGGCCCTCGCTGGAGCTGTGGGTGCTCTCTCCCAGCCTGGCGTGTCTGGGCCGGGACCGGGGGGGGAGGGCGG
>NW_010388327.1:4987-5639 GCF_000710305.1 Buceros rhinoceros silvestris | reverse complement strand
AGGTCGGTCGCGTCGTCTCCCTCAGTAAGCCTCGCCTCTCCTGGACACCGAGACTGCCTTGTTGCCTTCCTCCTTCTTGAGCTTTCGTCTCCGTAGCTGGCTGTCGAGGGGACGGTTTAGACTGTGTTTGACAGAGCAAAAAATGGCTTTTGTGAGATTGCATAAATATTTGGTGCCAGGAACGTAGGAGGTCCAAGCTGCCAAGAGCTGTGATACTTGCTGGCAAATTCAGGCTGCTGAACTGCCCGCGGCTGCGTTCTGTGTGTTGCCCAAACCCCCTCCTGGAGCCAGAAGAGGAACCATGTGTGCTGTGTGTTTTCCCAGGGGCCGAAAGGCCACAGTCCCTGGACCGGTGTCTCTCAGTTCCTGCAGACATCTCGGAAGATCATCCAGTTTGCATCAGGGAAGGAACCCGAGCCAGAAGACACTGTCATCTACGTGGCCGGAGCCTTTGACCTGTTCCGTATCCTTGACTCTTCTGTCAAGAAAGTAGCATTGGTCTTTTTTTTCCTTTTCTGTAGTTGTGCAAGCGAGGGAGGAGGCAGGACTGGCAGTTCCTTAGTCACAGGGCACTGTCACAGCGCACTGTCACAGCAGCCACAACTCTCTCTAGAGAGGAGCTATAGCTCCTTTCTGTGGCTGGTGGGGGGGT
>NW_010388327.1:0-4907 GCF_000710305.1 Buceros rhinoceros silvestris | reverse complement strand
TAGCTCCTTTCTGTGGCTGTTGGAGGGTTTCAGGAAGGCAGTTGGACACTGTGCACGCTCAGGTGATCACACTCCTGAGGTCTGGCTGTCACAGACCGAGAGATCGCACAGGGCAGCTGGAGCAGACACCCCGTCCCTGGGGTGCTCTTAGAGGCATTGTGCCAGAACAGCCAAAACAGGTAGAAATTCTGGCCGGAGGCAAAGCTGAGTCTGTGTCAGGTGGAGCTGAGATGTCTGGCCTTTGCCCAGAGTCTCTGGAGCCTGAGGAGGGAGGGAGCAGCTGTTCTCGGGACACAGGCCACTCCTGCCACCCGCTGTGGTTTTTCAGCGCATCTGTTTCTGAGCCCCTCTCCCTATTTTCCACGTTTGCTTCAACTCCTTAAACAGATCTACAGATATCGGGCACGTGGCTTTCCTGGAGAAGGTTCACCAGCTGGCAGAGAAACCCTACATCATCGTCGGGCTGCACTTTGACCAGGTCTGTCGAGAACGTTGTCCAAAGACAGAGGAGCTTGGCCGCTGCCCAGGCGAGCTGTGCCCTGGAAGGCAGGAGGGGGATGTGCTGGCCAAATAGGAGTTTCCTGTTGGGGGACAGCGAGGGGGAAGGGGGTTGTTTTGCCTCTTGTCTGATGGTGCCTGGTTCTTTGCCTTAGGAAGTGAATCGCTACAAAGGCAAGAACTATCCCATCATGAACATCCATGAGAGAACCCTCAGCGTCCTGGCCTGCAGGGTAAGTGCCCCTCGGGTGGTGCCTCTGCACTGGTCGGGCATTGCCTGGAGCTGGGTGCTGGTCACAGCTCCTGCCTGTGTTCTGCGGCGTGCTCTGAGACGCCAAAGACGAGACTGGTCACTTCAGCCTGCCAGAGGTGCTGGGGTGCCCTGGGAGGAATCACTCCGTCGTCCTGGCTAACCCGACCTGTTGAACTGCCGTCCCACCGCAGGGAAGTGGCCGGATGCCTTGCAGAGCGCTGCACTGCTCTGCGCAGACAGCGCAGCGTGGGAAACTCTCTGCTCCCTGCAGCAGGGGGGGAAACTCTCTGCTCCCTGCAGCAGGGGAGAAAACTCCTGCGAAAGAGATGTGCGCTCTGAGCAGCGACCTGCTGGGTTTGCTGTCTGCACACTGCCAGGAGCGCGTTCCTCAGCAGAACAGAACGGTGCTGCGGGACAAGCGGTGGCTGCGGAACCCGCTGTCCTGTTCCCTTACTTGAGTTCCTGGCTCCGCAAGCAGAGAGACCCGCTCCAGTCTGCTCAGGAGGCTGCTGAGCTGGCCGCTGTTTTGGGGTCGTTCTGGTTTTTCTCAAGCTGGACTCTACCTGGTTTCTTTCTAGTACGTCTCGGAAGTGGTGATTGGAGCCCCGTACGCGGTCACTGCTGATCTGCTGGACCACTTCAAGGTGAGAGTCTTTGCGAACCGATGGACGTGAGGGTGCAGGGGTGTGATGTGCTCGGGGAGCTGGAGGCGTGCCGGGAGCGTGGGGGTGTGGGACGAGACGGTCCTGCTGAGCAGGGTTACAGGGAGCTCCAGACACACTGCTGAGCCTGGTGCAGGCAGTGCTGATCTCCTGGCAATGCTGCAGCGAGCGCAGTGGCAGGAAAGTCCCTGTCACCTTTTGGATCTTGTCAGCTACTTTGTGTCCTCCTGCAGGTAACACTCGTGTGTCATGGGATGACGGAGGTGGTGCTGGACAAGGATGGTTCTGATCCGTACCAGGTGAGCTCCGGGCTGTGGTTGTCTGTGCTGCATCCAGTAGATGTAGATGTAGAGTAGATGGATCCAGCAGTGGCTCTGGCCGTGCTCCTGAGCTGAGGATTGGAGTTGCAGAGGGTGCTACCCAAGCAGGTCCTTGGCAGGTGATGCTGGTTTTCATCCACCACTGAGGGCAGCTGCTTGAAGCAGAGCCTGCAGATCCCTCACAGCTGCGGCACTCCACAGTCACTGTTCTGTTGTACCTGTTTCTGATGCTTTCACGGCAGAGTGAGAAATCCCACGGTCTGCTCCGTGCCAGTCCTTGCTCAGCTCCCAGACAGGAGAAGCTTCGCTTTCAGCAGTTACTTACTCTGCCTCCCGTGATTGTTTCATGTCATGCCTGGCTGGGCGCCCGCAGGACCTGCCGTGGCTCCCACTCAGCTCTCGCTGCTGAGCCCGGAGGTGCTGCGGGTTTCCCAGCACCGAGCGCTGTGTTTGTTCACAGGAACCGAAGAGACGTGGCATCTTCCAGCTGGTGGACAGTGGCAGCGATCTCACCACAGACTTAATTGTGCAAAGAATCATCAAGAACAGGTTGGTTTTCTGTGTCTTTCTGTTCCGCTGCATATTGTTCTGTCCAGCTCATCTGAGGGCTAATTAATGGGGTCAAACGGGAAGAGAAGGGGGTTACCTAAAGGCACGACCAGTGAACTGGTCCTTCGTCTTCTGTAGCTTGTCCAGGCTGCTGAATGTGGGTGGACTGGGCTGTGCAGGGACAGGAACAGCTCCGCTCCACTCGGTCAGAGTGTGCCTCAGAGCACATTTTGTTATTTTTCCTCCTCTGCTAACCACAAAATTTCCTTGCTCTATTCCTGGGGAAAGCAGCATGTTGCTTCTTTCAGAGTTTTGCTCTTTGAGGCCTGAGCCCTTCACCTTCAGTGAGCTGGGCTCTGGTCAGTGGTAGGTTAGATTTTGGTATTACGGCACTAAGCAGTCTGTGCCGGGACAGACCAAACGTGGAAGAGCAGCAGCTTCCAGAGAGGGAGGAGTAAGCAGAGCTTGACCAGCGTGGGAGCCTAGGAGTGATGGAGGCAGTTGTGGGACCTCTGGGTGCTGGCTCTTGAGAGGGGTCTGGGGGTGCCCCTAAGGTTTCCGAAGTGCTCTCGGAACAAGGCAGTGCTCCCCTGCTCTGGGTGCATTTGGTCCCCTGGAAAGGGGAGAATCTTGGGTGAGAATCTTCCGGCATTTTGTCCTTGCTGCAGGCTGCAGTTTGAAGCTCGGAACCAGAAGAAGGAAGCGAAAGAGCTGGCGGTGTTGGAGGCCATGAAGAGGCTGGAGGAGGAGAAGCACTAGGCCAGTGGAGTGGCAATATGTGGTCGCAGGGCGCCGCAGCCTCACCCTCCTGAGGAGCTGTGACAGCTCTTGGAGGGGTGGGGACACTGCTGCTGGCATGCGGGGTGTGCTGGCCCACCCTCTCTGTCCTAGCTCCTCCTGCACTAATTACAGGGACATAACGAGTCGGGATCCTGCTGCCTAGTTTTTCCTCCGTTAATCAGCCCCCGTCCCCTTTCCCAGGAGGAGATTTGACAAAAACAAAAGTGGTTTTAATTATAACTAATGTTTTAACATGTCGATGTGCTTTTACCTTCTGCCATTTCTGGCTTTTCGTCGGAGGGAGGTGGCGCAGCTGCCCAGGCTCCCTCTGCCCCTCCAGGTTCGGCTGTCGCTGTCCTGACCAGCAGCTCTTTGGGTGGTGGTGGTGGGGGCGGCTGGAGAGACTGGTCTCTGTGGGGGAAGGACACAGCACCCCCAGCTTTCAGTCAGGGATGCTGGGCCATGGTGTGCTGCTGCTGGCGGTGCTGACAGCGGCTGTGCTTTGGGGTTCTGCCCTGTGCTGCCCCTTCTCAGATGCTGCCTCTGCACAAATACCAGACCCAAAGCTGCTCTGGGTTGAGCCAGATAAAGCCTCTGGCTGCGAGGCTGGTGCCAGGGAGTTGTTTGCTGCCCCAGTAACAAGCAGCTGCTGGGGCGTGTGGTGGGTGGCAGCGGGACCCACGGTCCTGCAGTTTCCCAGGTGGGTGGCGGCATTTCTCCGCCCGGGGGCTTTTGCCAAAGGCTCCTAGTGTCTGGAGGTGGCAGGACCAGGGGCCGGGTGTAGACTGTGCTCTGAGCTCTGCTTGCTGCTGCTGCCGGAGCCCACCCCAAGCCTGACGGGTACCTGAGGGAGGGCCCTTTCAGCTGACATTTCTTGGCTGCTTTTGAGAGCTGAGGAGGTTCAGGGCCTGAGGAGGACGAGTGCCGAGCTGAGCCCCTCTCTGCCTCTGACATTCCAGGGTGCTGTGGTGGGTGTCCTGGCCGCTCCCTGCACTGTGCTGGACGGTCCTTCCACACTGGTTCTCTTGTCCTCTCTGTTGTCAACTTTCATTGCTGATCATTAATAAAATGTTGAAGCATTGTGTGTGGGTCTCTTTGGGGCTGGAGCCCGGGTAGCAGGAAGGGGCCAGGCCCTGGCTGGAGACTCCTACAGCAGCTGCTCCGTGGAGCTGTGGTGGGAGGTGGGCAGAGGCTGCTGCTGTGGCCCAGGAACAAGCTTGTTGCCCTTGGGCAGCCTGGCCTGAGCCCTGGGGCGTGTTGGGTTGGTCCTGGGGCAGGGGTTAGGGATCAGGGCTAGGAGCCCTTTATCACCGCAGGCAGAGGGTTTTGCTGAATTCACTGGAATATTGAACTAGATCATGTGAGGGGTCTTTGCTTTCTGGTCATCTAGGAAGGGACGGGAGAGCTTGGAGCCTCCTGGTCTCTCGTGGTGCAGTTGGAGCCCCTCAGGTGCCTGCAGCGGGAACGGCCGTGCTGTCCCTGGGACAGGCACTGCCCTGAGTGTGTCCTGTCATCCTGGGCACCCCCAGGTATCCCTTATAGCCCCAAGGCTGCTGAGACCCAGCTGCTGCTGCTTGGGAGGGATGCAGGAGAGCAGGGCAGGGCTGCCCCATCCTCGCTGCGTTCCACGTTGTGCTCTGGGCTCTTCAGCAGCAGGGCTGTGCTCCGCAGGGAATTCTGCAGCTGGAAGAGAGGAATGGGCAGCCCTGGGGGCTGTGGGAGTGATCCCAAACTTCTGCTGCCCTTTTTTCTAAGAAGGAAGATTTTTTGCTCTCTAGGAGGGTATTGCCTGCCTTGCAGGCTGGCGGCAAAAGCCAGTTGCCGTGACCTCAGCCTGGCTGGAGA
>NW_010388326.1:24305-29995 GCF_000710305.1 Buceros rhinoceros silvestris | reverse complement strand
GCCCGTGGGTACGGGGCGCCCCCCCGGGGCTCGGCCCTCCCCACAAGCCTCACGGAGCGCCAGGCTCCGGCCGGCACCCGACTGAGGGGCTGGCCAGCCTGGCTGCAGCACAACCCTGCATCCTCAGGAGCCCAGCCCGCCACCCCCACCCCAAGCGCAGAATTGTTGCGGGCAAGGTCAGGGTTTGCCCTGCAGTTCTGAGATGCAGAGAGGCCTTGGCGTCATCCGTGCTGTCCCCCCTCTCCTCAGAGGTGGAAAGAGCCAATTCCAGCCCTGGGCACATGTTAGGAGACAGGTACGTTAGCAGCGGTTAAAAGCCTGGGGATTTCTTGTGCTGGCCTGTAGGATGCTCACTGTTTCATCCTGAGTGATGTTCTCAGGACATGCCCCTGTGGCAGCCCACCTGTCCTCAAAGACCTGATTAAAACCAGGTTTTCTTGCCATGTCTCATGCCTACAAAGGAAATGGATATTCAAAAATTAATCTGCAGGATTTAGTTCTCTTGAGAACTGCAAATGTTTTCAGCCAAACTATGCTTTCCTTGTTTCCAGCATTTCCACAGAAGAACAAAAGCTGTTTCCCAGGCTGCTCGTCCAGAATCTCTGGGAGATGCCAGCATTCATCTTGTCACATCATCAGCTCCTCTCTTCATCTTCAGCTCCTTAAACCAGGAGCTCAGCTGCAGCCGACTCCAGATAGGACTATTCTTTTACATGGCTGTGAAGTCTGCAACGCATCAGAGGTCAGGTCCCACTTCCTCCCTCCCGCCCCTGATACCAACATTCAGATGATGGTAACAACCCAGCACACTGTAAAGCAACCTGTGTGTTAGCGGGAGCATGTAAGTACGCACAACACATGGATGCTATACGTAACACCTGGTACCTAGCAAAGACACGTCCTTGAAGGGGAGCTCCAATGACTGCCAGTGTCCTTGAGGAGAGAACTGGCTCTGCCCTAGGGCAGGAGTCCTGCCCAGGAGGCAGCGCCAGGGGGCTTGGTGTGGGATCGCTCATGCTGGCTCGCCTGACAAGACACCAAGAGCAGACAAACTGCCACAGTGGGTGAGACAGCCGAGCCCGTGTTGGCTCTCGGGGATGACCTGGATGGAGTGCTAGCAGTGGTGGGGAGGAGCTCCCAGAGCCCCCCCAGCACAGCAATCTGTCTTCTCTGGGTGGCTCCATTCACCCCTGCTTTCTGAGGAGATGCCAGGGCACGGAGACACTGCATCAAAGTGCCTGCTTTAGTTTCTCGGTGTGTACGGAGATGGAATCCCACGAGCAGCCTCCACCAGCTCTTATGTCATCTTCGCATCTTCACTCTGCCATCTTTGTGCAAAAAAAAAGGCCAATGTTAAAATATCTGTCACCGGGACCGCAGTGTTTCAGGGCAGGAGCCATGGCCCATGGTGGCAGCACCAATAGTGCGACCCCAAACCGCACTTGAAGGTCATGCAGGGTGGGGAAAGCACAAGGAAATTTGTTGGGGGGAAAAAAATGGCTCTGTGAGCCCCGGTACTGCCATGAGAGCTGGAAGGGTTCACCGTGCCTTAGCATTGCCTGACAGTTAGTGTCATTGCAGCAAGGACAATGTGGGCTTCAGGTGTGGGCCACCACCAAGCCTATACAGATACCGATGTTAGAGCCTTTGTTCCACCGGGGTATTTGGTCCCACATCAGGGAGGAGAGGTTTAGCCATGCCAGTTGCATACATGATGTTACCAGGGGCTGCAGCCAGGGCTCTGGGCTTGGGGCTTCAAGCAATAGGAGCAGCTGTGGATGTTTTGCTCAAGGGTGAATCCATCTGGAGACGCACCCAGTGGTGGTGCCCACTGCCAGAGCTACTCTGGGCAGGCTGCTTAGGGACCCTCAGCACCAGCCAGCCCTGCATCACCGGCCCACCACTAAACGTAACTGGAAAACCAAACAGAAAATGCGGAGGGACAATGGACATTTCCCCTCGGATCCTTCTCTCAGGTCAGCCCTGGGGAGAGGGTTGAGTTTGGCAGGACATAGGTCTGGGAGGAGTGCGAAGACACAGCACACCCCAGCGGCAGGGCTCTGGCATGCCCCAGCGTCCCGCAAACACGCCTCTGCAGTGGCAAGTCCCGCAGCGGCTTCACTACAAACCAGAGGCCATGGTGAGAAGTGAAGCCCCATGCAGCAGCACCATGACAGAACGAGTTCACCAGCGCATGACGGGCAGTTATGTGACTCGCCAGGTGTAATGAGATGGAAACACTGTCTTTAAGTAGTTGTAAAAGACGGTACCAGCCTATTAAGAATTAAACCTTCCTTAATGCTCCTGCATTTCCTAGACTGTGCTGTAAAGATCACGGCTCTCCAGCAGGCAAGAGCCTCTGCAGAAACACCGTGTGAGCGCAGAGGAGGAGCTGTGTGTGGGTGGTGCTCTGCTCATCCTTAGGGAACACCTTGCTTACCCTACACCACCGCCCTTCTCCCATTTCTGACCAGTCTTGTTTATTTAGTAGTTAGCACTTGGGTGAATCCCCAGTGCTTTTTCCTGTGCCTCAGGGCTGTGCTACCGCTCTGCTGGGACCAGCATCCCTACCACCAGTCTATGACCAGATTATGCCAAGATCACCTGTGGCCTCTGCCTCTCCTGCTCTTGCACATTTAAATGTCAGCACCATCCCTCCCACCTTCCCATACCTGAATCCTAGAGATTAACGGTGCTGGGCTGTATCTACGAAAAGGGCCACGGTCACGGTTCTTCATGAAAGCCTTTGGAAACGGCCCAAGAGATTCTTGAAATAAGAGATGAGGTTGTTTTCTTTTTTTTTTTTTTTCCACCAGCGGTGCTCGTGGTAACTGCGATCTCTCTCTCTGATGTGTGATCCTTCTCCCTGTCTGTCCTGGGTGGAAATTACAGGCGCGTGCACCAGTTTTTTTTTTTTTTTTCCAGCGGTGCTCGTGGTAACTGCGATCTCTCTCTCTGATGTGTGATCCTTCTCCCTGTCTGTCCTGGGTGGAAATTACAGGCGCGTGCACCAGGGGAAGCTGCGAATCACGGCTTTTTATAGGCTTATCCACAGAGGTGTTTGATTGATGTGTCTCAGCTCCAGTGAGAATCCGAGAACCAACCAGAGACGGCTCAGCACTTCCTACCCCCCTTTCACAAAGACCACGAGAAACATTTTACCTGCCAAGAGGGAAGAGAAGCCAGGGGGGGTGTGTGTGTGTGTGTGGTTATTTTAACCCATTGCACCAACCCTCCATCACGGAGCCTGGATCTGGCTCTGCACCATGCCACGATGGGGACAGCGCTCGCTTGGGCTGCAAGTGTTGCTCTGGGCCGTCCTTGATAAGTTCGGCGGGTGCTGCTTGCCCCTGCTGCTCCGCGAGGTCTTCCCCAGGGGACTGGCACAGAGGGTTGACGTTTGTGCTGGTAACACCCTCTCTCTGCCTTTCACCTATTAGAGAAAGAGCTTGCAGCCGGCACACACGGGAGAGGCAGGGAGACAAGTGCCCCAAGCTGCTTCGAAGCACCCAGCCGCTGGCCGTGCTTTGAGCCTGCTCCAACACAGGGCTATAGTTTTGGGTGCAAACCCCAGAAATCCACCGTTCACTTAAAGAGGGTGGAGATACGTATGTCAAGAATACACACAGTGAGCAGTCAGCACACTGCCCACGAACAACAGCGCCGGCAGCACTCCCCAGCCCGGCAGGGAGGCAGCCAGGGGCAGCGGGAATATGGTCCCGCTCCCCATCTCCCCATCGCAGAGAGAGCATGGGCTGAAATCGCACTCCAGCAATGCGAGGAGTAACGTATGTGATCCAAAGGCCTGTTTCACCCCAGGGTTTGTGAGTGTGCTGCAGGTTGGCTGTAGGGAACAGGGGAAGAAGAGCTGTTTCGGAAAGGCTGGATGGCTGAGGAACGGCGCCAATGTGCCCCTCTGGTTTTGGAGAGCTTTCTGTCAAAGGCAGCCTGTCGTTTGCTAACCAGCTTCTGATGTTTTAAAGCACAGTGCTAGCTTTAAAAGAGACTTTTTGTTGCACTTAATCAAAAGAAATGGTTTTAGGGGCAATTTGAGCACAAATGAATTGATACATCCTCTTACCTCCACCTGATGAACAGGGATGAAAGCAGGAAAGGGACAGACCCAGGGGGCTGTGGGCTGGAGAAGCAAGGAGCCTCTTCCACATGCCCTGGCCTGTGCTCGTGGGTGCTTTATCAGCGCTAGCCCCTGTCGTGACCTCAGTAAAACCAGCCACAGGCGCAGGCAAGGGCTGCAGTCTTGGGGATGTGACCTGGGTGCTGAGGAGCAGCACAGACGTGGCTGCAGCCAGCGATGGATGCAACCATGGCTCGTTGCCGGCTCTTTCCTGCCGCCGTCCCCGTCTGTGCAGAGCTCTGCTTCCTTTCATGTAATCAACAAATTAGGTTCTGTAATTTACCTTACAAACAAGACGCTCATCCGCTCACTCGCTGTTTTTTTTTTTTTATTTAGAGGTTTAACAAGCAAACAGCGGGACACCAAAGAATTAAAGCCATAAAGTAATCTGCATATAATCAGTAATTACCATGAATCAAACACTCCTTCAGTTCAGCTTGTTATTAGTTCCCTGATAATGTAATTCTCTGAGCTGACAAAACTAGGAAAAGCTCATTTTCACCAGAATAGCAAATAATTTCCCACTGTGAATATAGTACTGTATCGAGCACACAGTGACCACATAAATCCAGCTGATGAAATTTATGGGGAATGCGAGGATGAAGAACAGAGAAAAAAAACCCTGCAAAAGTAATTGCTCCCGTGCCTTTTGGGAGGGGAGGATACTTTGCCGGCAGACTTTCGTTAAACACCTCCTTACGGGTGACAGTGACCGTGCCACCGTTGGGAGATGATGTGGATGAGGGCGGGATGCTCCAGCAGGGTTTTTGTTTAGCCGCATGTGGTGCAGCCAGGCGAGATCCTTCGGTTTGCCCCCGTGAGACCTGCTCATGCCCCATGGCAGAGGGCACTACAGCCACCTCCGGGGCAGAGCCTCAGCTCCGATGCTCCCAAAAACATTTCCCGGGGTGGGAGGCATGAAGTCAGTGTGGCCATGGCTGAGGGGACCAGCCTGGCCGCACCCCAAGGTTGCAGGGGATTTTGCAAGCGGCAGAGGTGTGTCAAGTCAGTGGAAGGTTTCAGAAACCAAAGAGGTATCCAAGCCTGCCCTGAAGATCCCTGGGAGTTGGGGTGGCAACTTGGCCACGTGAGCTTGGAGATCTCCATCACGGAGATCTCTATCACAGAGATCTACAGAGAGCAACCTGCAGGAGCTGTCTGGGAAGTCCGAGTGTAATCGCTGGCTCCCAGAGCTGGGCTCTCCCTGCAGGGGAGGGGACAAGGGCTGAGTTGCTGCTTTCTGCCTCTGATTCATCCAAAAATGAATCATCAGCACCGAAACTCCTCCTGGCAGGCCCTGGGGCACAGTGGCCACACAGAGGACAAGAAGTATACAGAGGCAAAGGAGTTACCCTAATGTCTTCTTAATTAATAACGGCTGAATTACGGCCAGGAATCCCACTGGCCAGCAAACGACGCTGGCTCACGGGCAACACCTGCCCCATCCCGGAGCATTGCTGACTCCTTTGTGCTTTTAAAACCCAGAAGACACATCGCTCTCTGGGGTGTGGTGAGGGAGGGCTGCCCCAGATCAGGCTGCTTGGTGCGTCCCCCA
>NW_010388326.1:18042-24180 GCF_000710305.1 Buceros rhinoceros silvestris | reverse complement strand
TCCTGCACGGGGATGTGTTGGCTGCACTTACAGACTGGTTTTGGCTTTGCCAAGATGCAGCCGGGAAAATCCAACCTACGCTGTTTGCTTGGTGCGAAGGGGCAGCACTAAAGCTACAGCAGCAAGGCAACCGCCGGGCTGCGCGCTGCCTCCTCACGAGGTTTGAAATCTTGGGCGGTCTGCTGGAGTTATTTCTGCCTGGTACTGAAGTGTAAAATCAGGCTGTGATAATATGACACTGGCCGTGGATGCTTGCTGCGCAGGAGTGATTGGGAGGGCCCCGAGGAGCCCTGTTCTGAGATTTGAAAATTGTGGTGAAGAAAATGCC
Organism: Buceros rhinoceros silvestris; assembly: GCF_000710305.1. Classification (NCBI taxonomy): domain Eukaryota; kingdom Metazoa; phylum Chordata; class Aves; order Bucerotiformes; family Bucerotidae; genus Buceros; species Buceros rhinoceros. The sequence goes on along the minus strand of NW_010388326.1, from coordinate 23,852 downwards.
TCACAGAGGAGTCGGAGTGGCTAAAACACAGTATAAAACCGTGCTGAAGGGAGGTGACTTGCGAAGCTTTCCTTGGAGTGATACAGCCATGAAGCTGCGTTAAAATATTACAGATTACGCAACAACAAATTCTGTCATTAAAGGCATTAAAATAGGGAGGGTGGGAAATGCAAACAACCTGTCTGTAAGGGGCCCTCAGCTATCTTGCGTCTGACAGTGAAGCTGTCAAACCACGAGAGAAAGAAACATAAGGAGGGGAATATTCAGCCCAGTTTGCCTAGTGATGCTTGATACCTGCTTTGATCCATACCCAGATATTTCCAGCTGCCAGAAGAAAGGTAGTTGGAGCAACTGCCCAGAGCCTGCAATGCTCTAAAAAGAAGGATTTTGAAGAAATGGGATGGATGCAATTTTCTTGAGAGGCTGTTACAGGTGCTGCTGCCAGAGGCCGCTGGCTGGGGGAGCGCAAGGGATGACTCACACGGCAGAACCCATTCTCCAGGCAAAGCGGGTAGCAGGCAGGGAAAGACATCTGCTCGCGGCGTGGCAGAGATTGGGAAAAAAAAAGGACAGGCTGCACAGTAGCCTGATGCTCTGATGGGAATGGGATGGGGTGTGTAGCTCCAGCCTTGCAGGGTCTGCTCTGTACCGCAGCGCCCATTTCCCAGCACTCGTCCCTGTGTCCTCTTGTACCATCAGCTGGGATGGGGATGAGGTTCCATGCCCTGACTGCTCCTCCGCAGCTGCCAGACATTCGTTAAGCCGCTCACAGGAGTGCTCCCCGTGTGCACGCTGTCAAAACGCAGGTTCCTGAGTTGTCAGGAATGTGGTTTTTAAGCACTTAAACCTACCCCAGCTCATTACAGCTGTACTGGGTGGGAGAGCGCTGTCCCAAGCCAGTCAAGGGGCAGACCGGGGACACTGCTGTCAACCAAGGGCTGGTGAGGTACCCAAGAAACAGTTTTGGGAACCAGTAAGGTCTGTCCCAGCTGCAGCCACAAAGAGTGTATGAAACGTGTCCCTCAGGCAGGCTACTGACCCCAAGAATCGTTAAAGTGGGAAAAGTAAGGAGGAGCAGAAAGGGGTGGGAAAAAAGCAGCTTAGTAGCCCCTAAAAGGGAGGGAGACTGGTACTGCCGTCCTTGACCTCCGGTTGTGAGTCCTCTCCTGGTGTTGAATGTTGCCACCTGCAAAAGAGAATGAGAGAGAGCGAAACTCCGTCTCGCCTGTAGCTGAGGAGACAGAGCAGACACTTGATGGAGCTCGAGTCGAATTTCTGTCAGGTCTTTTCCTGCTGCAGAGGCCGTGCTGAGGCTTTGCCTCCACGTCTGCTCTTGGAACCGCTCCGGTTTGTGCAAACGCCGGGTTTCGGGGCTCTGACTGCTGACATAATCCCGTACCATCGTGGGTACGCGGCTCTGAGCTAGCAAGTGTGCAGAGAGCTGTACCTGGCTGTCAGGCAGGGGTTTCTGCACCACGCTCCGCAGCCAGCGCTGACCCACCACTCCCCGTGGTGATCCGTGGGAGATGCAGCCACCTACTACAGCCTTTTCCCATCCCCATCCTCAGAGCAGGCCGAGGGCTCACGGCCACCGGGTAAAACAAGCAGGCATGTGGCTGAAGGGTGGCAGCTGCATCCGAGCCGAGATAGTCCCAGCATCACGGAGAATTCCCGGTGCAGTCAACCTGGGGCCGTCGGTGCCCGTTTGCATGCTCAGGTGCCGTGGCACCTTTTGAAGCCGACTCTGCATTATTGTGTGCGTTCATCAGACGGGCGATGGTGTGCCAGTGTCCACCTGGATGCTGAGGATGCACCTCTGTGCCGCATGCAGGGAAGGATGATTTTAAAACGCCTCCTGCTTTTTTAATCCCAGTTTAATGGGAGATAACATAAACCCCAAATGATATCAAGTATTTAATGGTTGCTGTTGACAACATGCCACTAAAAAAAGAACCAGAATTCTATCTCTTTGTAATTTTTGTTTCCCCGGTACTTCTCTTTCACTTACCTATTTATTTTTGGTCTGTCCATGATGGCTGTGTCCTTATTACTACTGCATCTTTCGATAAATCCTCCGAGTGGCCAGTTTTGCCCCTCCCCAGTCTTCAGCTCTGGTCCTGCCACCAAGTACCTCGTTTCTCCTTTCTACACTTCTTATTTTGTTCCTTTTTCTCCATTTTGCAAGAGGAAAGGTAGGTAATTTTTAACTGTCCCAGATACAGTCCAAGAAATGTGTGAAGTTGAACAAAGGTTTCTCTCTGCTTCTATTGAACATTACTGACACGTTATTTTCGTGGCAGGTTTTGAGCCTTCGACTTTAACCAGCTGCTGTAAATGTACAGAATTAAACAACAGACTCTGTAAACAGCTCAATACAGAAGACTTGGTTTAGTATCTCACAAGACAAAGCAATCAATAATCTATTACATGTCTAATCACAAGCACGAATAGCCCAGCAGCCCTCTGCACAGCGTTCCACCAAATGAAAAGGGCAGTTGGGGACTGCAGTAAGAGGGACACAAATCACGGAGATGGCAACGGCATCGCTTGGAGTCGATCTGTAAATGCAAATATTCAAATCCAACAATCGCCTCTGCTACTCGTGAATCACGCTATTGCTATCTGGAGACTAGTTGCTATGGCAGAAAGCCGTAGCAGTGGCAGGAAGCCAAGAATCCCGCCTTTGAAATGTAACGCTGAATTTAACTCCTGACTTTTCTCAGACAAGGTTCATTACCTCATGTGACTGTGTCATATTAAATAAGTGCTTTGGCTGCCCTGGGTACCAGTTTGGAATGGTTGTTCTTTATCACCGGGACAGCAAAGCAGGTCAATAACAACCATTTGCCAATAAGGACTTTTTTTTTCATACCTTCAGGTCCAATGTGACAGCTGCAACCATGTAAGGGTCCTTCTTTGTTAACTCGTGTCCTTGCTTTAGGCAAGTTATACCCAGTTCACAGCGCCTGGACACGCTTAGGGCACACCTACAGTGCAGGCGGGATGGTGCCATGAGGAGATGCTCTACTTTGAACAGTTACAGCCTGGGCACAGACATGCTGTTCTTTAAGAGACAATGTAGGCTGCTCCACCAGGAAAACTGTGAGTTTGGACTTCAGCGAGGTATAAAGATCAGTTGAAAAGTAACCTTGTGAAGGGCAGAACTACCTACATACGGAATTCAGGCACAAGTTCTTCTTTCAGCTGCCCCAGGGGTAGGAGGGCAGCTTGAAGGGCTTGAAGGGCAGCTGCAGGTTTGCGCAGTGCATTTTGGCTTGAAGATCTCAGTCCTTTACAGCTGCCTAAGCGAGATCTCTCAGATTTAGTTACTGGGCCAGATTTGGCAATTTAGGATTACTGAGATCCAAGGAAACACCTAGGTCCAAACCCATCATATATTCATGCAGCGCTGTTCCAACATCTTTTCTTTAACGTTAGGACGAGCTAAGGAGAAGGACATGCTCTTTGACAGTTAAGTGAGGATGGCAGAATAAACCAGAGGGCACTCTTGTGAGGACAACTACCAAAGGGCATAGCATATAGAGAAGAACTGCACCCAGAGTTACAGAGACGCAGGTTCACAAGTCGTGACAATGATTTTTCTCCCACAAACACAACAAAGGCATTACTGTTGGAGTGGAAGAAGTCTTGAACACAGTAGACCACATACAAAATTCTAGTGGAGGCTGAGATGGTGACAGCAAAGTCGGAGCAGTTCCTGTATGGCACCCCGACTCCAGTCGGTACCTCTGCAGTGCGTTTAATGTTCCACCTTCAGAAATCTTGCTCTGACTCACAACACTTGTTTTCCTCTATTACACAATTCCGTCTTCCAGGAATGAGTTTGCAAGGTAAGAGTGCTCTTGTACTCTCACACTTGTTCAGATTTGAAGGAGTTATTCCAGAGAAGGGAAACGCAGAAGCCCTACTCAACATGCAGCACGCTGCTAGATAACGCTTAAAAAATGCTCTTACAGTATCACCCACGTTCTTCGTAATCTTTCATTAACCATGATTTTCACTGCTGCATATCGCCATCTCAAGATACACTGATGGTAACGTGTTTTTTTTAAAAAAACAACCCTAAATCATATAAGCCACAAGCTCCCAATTTTGGTTTTGCTGGGTTTTTTTAACTAATGGATCACAGTAAGGTTTCAGCTTTTAATTTTTTTTTTAATTAGAGATTTGTTGAGGTATCATTTGATGAGACGCATTTTCTTGTTTAATATGGTATTGTATTAATATTGCAGGCCATGGGTTAAATCTTTGAAATCCACATGTCCCTGAGGTGTACCAGCAAAAACCTGGCCTCACTGAAAAAGCAACAACCAGGAACATTTAAAATGAACCATTTATTAAATCAAACTGTTATTTTAACAGTTACATAAGTTACACAGCATGTTTAAGTCAAAAGATTTCACAAGAAAAAAAAAATTGAACTTTTATTATGCAGGCAAAAATAGTACCACACAATACGTACCTGGGAGGGAAGAAGGGAAGGGGAATCTCTAGAACATTCAAATAAGGCCATAATTATTTAAAAACAACAATAAAACAATAATAACCCCCCCCAAGATCCATTTTCCTTTCAGTGTGTTCAGTGCTGCTAACTATACATACTTTTAGTGTACAGATGTCGTCGAGGCAGTGCTATCTCCATAGCTAGGTTCAATGTTTAAAACACCATCAGAAGTGGAATAAGGCTCATTAGTACATACAGCTGCCCTTGGAATGTCAATCTCAGTTGCCTTCATTAACTTAAAGTTCACAAAGTGCACAGTTAAGATATGCCAAAAAATTGAAACCGCTACTCTACCAACAGCTGCCCATGCTTAATACTTAGTGGTCTATCGGAACAAAGAATGTTCTTCCAAAAGAGATGTGTAAGAAAAGCCACTGTAAAACATTTAGTTTCAAAGATGCACTAGGAGCTTTTTGTAAACAGAAAAGTAGAAAAAACATGGATTAATTATGTAAAGAAAAGAATACAAAAAACACTAGAAATGACCATCAAACTCTCAAAGAACAAGCACCACAATGGACATTAGCATTCGATTTTGCAGTGTACAGCAATGTAGTAATTTTACTCTAACCAATCCACTTCATCAAATTCTGAGTCATCTTCCGAATCGCTGTATTCCACAGCGATGCGACGAGAAAGTATAGTAGCAACATCATTCTCAATGCGCTCATGTTTCGCTTCTTGTTCACGTTGCTCTTCAACTTTGCGTAGCTGAATACCTAAAGAACATCAGGTCACAAACGTGTTACTCTCCTCCTTTATCATGACACCGACTATTTATCTCATGATTCACAAAATGCTTTGCAAGCAAAAACGAAGGCTGAGGACGTTGCTCTCCTCAGACAGAAGTTCTCTGCCAAGTTTTTAAAGGGAGGGATGTCAGAATTGCAATGGCAGATGACATCACCAGTCCTACTATAATATCCTGCCTCTGATTTCCCATTAAGAACACACCCACATTTTTAGCACCACTGTAAGTGATTAAGCCATTTTACTATTTGCATTTCCAGACACTTACTATACTTTCTGCTCATGATTTCAATCAAAAGTTATAGCTATTTGAGCATCCTGACAAGACAGGACTTCTTGTAACCCAGTTTTGATCACGTAATGATCTGATTTGGGATGATTACTTAAAGATCAAAACCAAAGGTTCAACAAGGCCAAGTGCCGGGTCCTGCACTTGGGTCACACCAACCCCCTGCAGTGTTACAGGCTGGGGGAGGAGTGGCTGGAAACTGCCCAGCAGAAAAGGACCTGGGGGTGTTGGTCAACAGCCGATTGG
>NW_010388326.1:0-18011 GCF_000710305.1 Buceros rhinoceros silvestris | reverse complement strand
GGGGGTTGTGGTCACCAGCCGATTGGACATGAGCCAGCAGTGTGCCCAGGTGGCCAAGAAGGCCAATGGCCTCCTGGCTTATGTCAGAAACAGTGTGGCCAGCAGGAGCAGGGCAGTGATTGTCCCCCTGTGCTCAGCACTGGTAAGGCCACACCTTGAGTGCTGTGTCCAGTTTTGGGCCCCTCACTACAAGGTCATTGAGGTGCTGGAGCGGGTTCAGAGAAGGGCAACGAAGCTGGTGAAGGGTCTGGAGAACTTGTCCTATGAGGAGCGGCTGAAGGAGCTGGGGGTGTTTAGCCTGGAGAAAATGATGCTGAGGAGAGACTTTATCACTCTCTGCGACTACCTGAAAGGAGGTTGTAGAGAGGTGGGGGTCAGTCTGTTCTCCCATGTGACAAGCAATGGGATGAGAGGAAATGTCCTCAAGTAGCGCCAGGGGAGGTTTAGGCTGGATATGAGGAAAATTTGCTTTACAGAGAGGGCTGTGAAACATTGGAACAGGCTGCCCAGGGAGGTGATGGAGTCCCCATCCCTGGAGGTATTTAAAAGACGCATAGATGTGGTGCTCAGTGACACGGTTTCGTGGTGACCTGGCAGTGCTGGGTTAATGGTTGGACTTGATGACCTTAAAGGTCTCTTCCAACCAAAACAATTCTGTGATTCTGTCATTTATATGCTGTTGTAATACACTGATATACGACCAAAATTCCACTGCCAAGTGATCTGTTCTGCGTTTAGCTAATAGTCTGTGAAAACCAATGTTTTTGTTCTACATAATCTGTAGGTTATCAGAAATAGCTACATTTTTAGGCTAACAGAAGTGAAGAGATAATCTCCACAGATCATCTGCAAACACATGTACTTTTTTTTTTAAGGACATCTGACTTCCACAGAGAACCATTCTTGCCATCCAAACTAAACATCTGATAAGTGCAATTACAAATAGAAGCAACACCTGTCTACTTGGCAATGCATACGCTGTAGAGAATAGAAAGCAGGAACAGACTTAGGATGAACTCCTCTAAACAAACCTCTCACACACGTGAAATATCCCATCTCCTGAAGCTAACATGTATTTAAGCAAGTTTCTGAGACTGCCCCTCAATAGCCAAATATTACCTTTCCGTATTGCTTCCAGCAGAACGCTTCTGGCATCACTGATGACAGGAAGAGTTGAAGGATGGCGTTTGGGTTCAGGAGCAGGTGTCACTTGGGATGGTGGAGATGGAGGCATTATGGGAGCATGAGGGCCAGGGACAGTGGTTGTGGGAGGAGGGTGCAGAACAGGAGGAGGGTGAGAAAGGGCTGCCACTGTGACAGGAGAGGAGGGTCGAATGCCAGGAGGAGGCAAGGGAGGAGGTGGGGGTGGTGGAGGAAGTCCCTGCACTTCAGCTTGCGGAGGAACAGTGTGAACTGGGACAGCTTCACACACTTGGGCAGCTCTAGTGACAGGAGGAGAGGGTTGTGCTAGGGGAGGAGCAATTGGAGGTGGAGCTGGATGTAGGACTCCAGGAGCTATCTGGAGAGGAGCTGGTGGAGGTGGCACAGCAGGGGCCTGCAGAGCAGCTGTGGGAGGGGGTGGGGGAGGTGGGACAGGGGGTGGAGGCGTGGAAGTCATTGCAGCTCTTAATGATGAGGTTGACAAAGCAGACGGAAGAGGTGGTGGTGGTGGAGGAGGAGGAGTGGGGCTCACAAACACTGGTGTTCTGCCTGTTGCTGGTGACTGAGGACGATTTTCTACCAACCCAGTAGTAGAACTGAAACATTCAAGAACAGGACAAAGTTATTAGAGCTCTGGAGTGGAAAAAAATAGTAATACATTCACTTCTGCAACTTAAGAATGTTGAATGCTGGGCATTAAAGAGCATGATAATTTCAAAGTGTTCATAGCTCATATACAAGGAATTCTCAGTATGGAGTTGACATCAGTCTTCCAACAGACCTTTGCTCAAATTCAGTTATTAACTGAGTTTATGTTCTTATATAAACCTGCATCTTTATCAAAGGTTTCCCACATAATTCTCCTCTCCTGTCCCTAAGTAAATCCAAATTATTTTTCTGAAGTAAGGGAACTAGTGGTTGCTTATCTGCTTTGATTCATAGACCTTAAAAACCCAAACTAAACAAAACAAAACAGTACGAGCAATGAGGATGAGATAGATTGGAAACACGTATTTAAGGTTTGTTGACAAGATGAGTGAGGCTAGCATCAAAGGTCATCGATTCTAGGTACAGAGGGGTGTATTTGTTTGCTAGGTACTCATTATAGTGCAGTGAACAGGTGAACTGAAGAAAAAAAAGGGGGGGACAGTAGAAGATTTCTTTCAGCTGTTGTGGAAAGTTAATCAAAAGAATTATGCATTTCTGTGTATAATTCCTGAACAGTAAAAAGACATTCTTTTCAAAAATTCTTTTCATCTCGCTGCTGTAAGAACCCTGTCTGAATTACCTGTCCTCTATTCCAAGATGTATGTACCTGACCGTAAAGTAAAGCTTGGGGTATAAAACAAAGGGGAGTGACAACCAGAGCCTCACTCTAGAGAATACCCTAACTATGTATCCAGTTCTGGAAAGGCACAGAGAAACAGAAAATAACAACACTTGGGGGAAGAAAAAATAAAAGCACTTGCAATTTAGCAACTGTGATGAATATACAGTCTTGACAGCGGTCTTACTGTGATATATTCTTCTCTTCATGACAGCTGAAACACAGCTCAGTTGTACAAATTTCAGATTTCCAAATTTCCAAAAATGCAACGCTAAATCCTGAGATTCCAACCCCTTTCACACCAACATTTTCTATACAGTTTTTTGTCTTGCCATTTAATTTGGAAGGCAACATAATCGCGATATTACTGGCAAGGTGATGCCTGTCTCCACACTGGCACGCTATAGGGTTTAAACACCGGCCTTTCCCTCCAACTCCTGCGTGGCCCTGCAGCTGCATCGGGGCTGTGGACTGACGTGTGTACTGCCTGGGCTGCGTGGAAGTGCTAGGGACCATCAGCGGGGCTGTAGAAAACTAAAACACCCCGCCACTTCGTACCTAACGCAAGGAGGCACAGGTTTCACTTCCCCTGCTCCGTGCATCGGAGGTGGCGGTGGTGGTTCATGTGGCCTGACCAACACTCGCTCCTCGGCTCTGTTCAGAAGTTCAGACATCTGGCTATAGGGTAATGCAGAGAGTGAGTATGATCCATCCATATGGTCCACATACGTTTGAGATCTGTAGGAAAATAATGCAAAACGATTCAGCATAACCTTTAGTAAAAGTACAAGTGCCCTCAGCTACGTTTCTGTACTTCAGTTTGATTTCTGAATTCACGTGCCTTCTCTGCACCAACGCTGCATATTGTTCTTCAGGGCTTTTCAAAAATTTATCCCCCTTCCCACGCCATTCCTTCTAGCAGCTCAAGGGCTTAATGATTTTGACAGCAATATCAGGCAGTTTCTGCAGTATGTGTGTGTCCTTCGTGTTCATTGCTCACATTATTTTGAGTTAAGTAAACACAGCAGTACAATCAGGAATAACACACACACCCGCGTGTGTTATGAAATGGACATTCTATCAGTAGTTGTTTCTGCTCCTCAGCCCCTGCGTATACGTAACTATGTTCTTTTGTAACATTCACAAAACATCCGTTGATGTTAAAATGGTAGAATTTACAGCTGAATAATTTAGCTGAAGTTCTGTCAGAGGATCTATATTCCCCTCTATACAGAGAACTCACTGCTTTAGTCCTCATACTTTGTAGCTATACAACGGATACAAGGAAGAGAATCCAAATACCTATTACTGAGCAGTAGCAGTAAATAGAGATGATGCAACTTACTTGTTAATGACAACTTCAGACAGACCTCAAGGACATGATTAGTTAGGAAGTTTTAATTAACTACTCAATTAAAGATTTGATAAATAAATAAATAAAGCTACTAAATTCAGAGGAAATGTGTTTGCAGAACACCTCCCAAGAAGTAAAGCAATACTCTACGTTTCCACGTACTGCCACCACCGCAGTATCTAAGTCTACTGAACTCGTTGGGGGTGAAGCTCTAACCCTCTTATCAAAAGCAAGGTGCTGTTCTGTACCTGAACAGTGTGCTCTGCACAGGCAGTGCTCTCCAGCACTACAGCATGATTCATAATTGTGTTACTTGTCATGAGATAATCGAGGTTTAGGCCAGGGTCCTGGATATGAAAGGAGTCCTGCAACACGTGTGCCTAGCGAGGAATCCGAGGTACGACATCGCAGAAGGACAGCAGGGAAGCAGACATTTCTGCCAGTGACTTGACACCGCAGTTTACCAAGGTAAGATACTACAAAATTGTTCCCAGAAAAGTGCTAATCGCCATAGCTTGAGCTGTCCCCTACTGAGTGATATGCACTGAGACAATTTTTACTTTCTGAGTTGAGCTAAGTTTTCTACAAGCAGATTTTTCCATTTTTTGTACGGCAAAAACCATCTCCTAGAGCTGTCATAATTATCACTGTCGCTGTTAAGTTTGTTTGAAGGCCTTACAAAGTTAAACAAAATACTCCTTATGGCATGCTTTCGGCCAGTGAAGGACGGGGGAAAATGAAACTATTTTTTCAGAGGAGAATGAATACTTTTTAATTAAAAACCCTCCAACCCCCAAAACACATACCCCCAAACCTCCTAATGTTACTGGTCAGCCCTCTTTCCTATCAGATGTTTCTTGACTGGTAAAACCCATCTGGTTTTGCACAAACACCGCAGGTATTTACTGTGTGCAATGCTACTCGTAGCCACCAGCAAATACATGCTGTGAAATGAGAATACGAGAGGTTAGATTGTGTAATAGACTATAACCAGAACTGTCAATCGTATCTTGGGTTTGCTCAAGAGTAAAGAGAAGCTCAGCATTCTCATTTGAGTTCCAAGTGGATGTTTGTTCACATCACACCTACCACAGAGTCTTGGCAGCGTCTGCTTAAGAAAAATCAAGAGACTGGAATAATAGAGATTTAGTAGGTCAAGACTGGAAAATGGTGACACAGCCGGGTGCAAGCTTGAAACAGCGACACTACACCTTCTTCAAGTTGCAGATGATAACACATCCTCAAGAATACAATGAATTCCAAGGACACAGGCTACTTTTAAAAAAACAACAGGAAAATAACTGCTCCTTTAAGGACACACTAAGTATTGTAAAAGTGAGTTTTGACTGAGCTAAATCAACCATTCCGAGCACATTTCAAGAATAGCAGTAACATCTCATAATTTACCGTTTCTCAAGCACGTTCAACTATGTAGTAAGAACATCAGTACTTAATAAAGGATAGAAAAAAATTAAAAGAAACCTGGATTCAAAATGTGAAGCTGGGCCATTAGCAACTTCGATGTGCTTATGTAAGAGGTTAGCATCATCCTCTGCGAGCTCCGGACCTTGAGCTAACTTCTGCCACTCTCTCCGTCTGTCATGAGGTGCCCTTGGCACTTTTTCTGGTTCATGAGGACGATCTAGATTTTTCTGCTGTAGGAGAGTTGTGCAAACAAAACTGACAGCTAAGACAGTGTTTTTTAATTAGTTGCATCTAAATAAGAGCCATGAAATAACGAAAAACAATCCCAATTCAAGCACAAGAAATATTTACTTTAACATGTAAACCAAAAAGACTTTTGAGGCAGAAACTCCAGTCTATTTAGCTGAGTAGTACAGAGAAAAATAACTGTGTAAGTTAAAAATAACTTTCTATTCAAAGTAAAAAATTAAATTATGAAACTGACACTTATATTTACTGTCTCTACGTAGGAAATACACAGAATGGTGAAACAATTTTTTGCATTACCTTTGCAAAGAATACATCCCTCAGTGTTCAATTTTAAGAAAATGTAAACGAAGTGCTCTATTCCTACTCATTTCTTTCTATTTTAGAGTAAACATCTATTAGAAGGTCATTCAAGCTTCTTCACCTGTAAGATTGTCAGAATTCTGTATTATAAAAAATAAAACTCTTGCTCTATTCCTCCTTTTTTTCTCCTTTTGGAATCGTTGCTAATAGACTGAAAAGTTCTGGCAAACCTGCTGCTAGTTACATTAAGACAGCATGAAAGCTCTAGGCCCTTCTGTATTATATAATAATAATTATTATTAAATATTTATTTGTTAAAGTCGATGGAATTGAATGAATACAAGTAGTTTTAGTTGAATGAAGATGACTCTGTAAAGTTGAATCGTTGTTAATAACACAACCAAAATGCACCATATCTGAAGCAACCCTTTCCAGAAAAAAACAACCAGAAGCTATATAAAGGTAACACATATACCTTCTGCTTCCTCTTCTCTTTTCTTTTGTCCTCGGTGTCCTGCAACATTTTTTCTTTCCATAGATCAAAGAAGTATGACGGATTTGTATAAAACTTCAAACCCTCTTTTCCATCGTCCCTGAAAAATGACACAAACAGGGCATCCTAGTTATTTGGCGATGCATGAATCCGAACATCAAGGCAAAGGCAAGGCATATTAAGGAATACCTAGTATCTCAGACCCTGAAATATTTTACTGAAGAACATGAAAAAGAGGACCATTGACCTCCTGTGCCATCATTCTTTACTATCTTTCCTTGTATTCAAGGCTCAGATTTTAGAATAGTAACTTTAACGCAAACTGTAGATAAAAAAAGAGTTCAGAGGACTCCCGTTCCAATGAAGCAAATCTTGCTCTGAAAATAACGAGCAAAGCCGTGTGGCTGCTACTGTTCAGCTACTGATTCAAATTCGCTTTGGGACAACATTCACTTCCGTTAAAGACCTTTCTTCCTACATATTTAACTGCTTATTTCCTTCACTTTGCATCCAAGAGCATTTAATAAATCGAGATAATAAAAATGGCTTTTTCTTAACATTGTTACACTGGGGTAAAATTTGAGCAAAGATGAGTAAAGTTTTAATGTTTTTAAAGTTTTAATTATAATGAATTCTGCTGTCTGTATTCCTCCAGCAGCTTCACAGCTTTCTCGTGTGGTTCCTTGAATATTCAAGCACTGCTCATCATGAGCAAGCTGCCTGGATATAGCATCTTTATTACACAAAATAAGCTAGAAACTGGGTTTGATTGATTTTGTTTCACTAACCTGTAAGGGGTGAGAATGTTAAGTGGAGGAGGCTGTTCACAAATATCGTAAGTTTCTTGCAAAGGAATAGGCAGAGTTTTGCGGTCAAACAGCTGCTGATCTTGAATTGTGGAACTCCGGAAAGCTTTCCTCATGGTAATGTCCTGCAGTGACACTGAAAGGGGATATTGCCATTGAAAAAAACCACCAAAGATAGTTTATTTGGTTTAATCTGGAATTGCTTAATGCTGGTAAGAATATAAATGTTAAGCTTTTCTACTAGTATCTTACACATTTTACAGCAAACATAATTCATCTAGCACTACTGCCGTGGCAAGATTTTGACAGATTGTGCGAAAAACATGCTTGTGATGTTCTAGCACGTTGTCCTCTATTTAGCTTCACAGAAAATTTTTGCTGTCCTGGATAGGTACCAGAACTCTGTCTCTCCAAAGCAGTTCAACAAGTTGCTTACTGCAGCTGTACAATCCTGTAGTTCAGAAGTACCTGGTAACATTTAGCAACTCCACCTCACAGTCCTTTTGGTACTAAAAAATTACTCTCTATCTTGCAGTATTTTCCCTTTATCCTATCAGTAAGCCAAACTTTGCATTCCTGGCATGTAGGCAGCAGTTCCACTGGAGGTCCACTGAGGAGCCAAACCAGCACATCACTTCAGCTTATGCTGCTGGTACCAGTGCGTTTTAATGAATGGGAGGTGATACTCTGTTCCAACACAGGAAAGCAGTTAAATGTTGTCTTCTAATCAGACCGCTTAATCGAGATGAGAACTCTTTGTTTAATTCAGGCGAGACACCTTGAGTTTTTAAGCACAGTAGTTAAGAATAATCAATTATCTTTATGGAAGATTTAAAGGAAAGCGACACTAGGAGAACATAATAAACAGTGGTTTGAAATATGTTGACTTACTGCTGTTAAAGCCTGTATATATTTTTCCATTTCACAATCATTAAAATTTAAAAAAAGATTAATGGAAAAAGTGACCACAACTGATGAAACTTGCACTTTTAGTTCTGGAAACAGTGTACCTGTTCAGTCTCACATTTCTCTCCCTGCCTGATCTTGAGTTACTACGTCTGTGAAGTCCAGGTGTGTCCCAAGACTAACATCACAGCCAGCGTTAAACTTCCACTCGATAAAGCAGCAGCCCTTTTCATTGGTTTGGGACTTTTTTCTTTTTTTAAATCACAAACAATACTGAAAACAGTTTTAAGACATACTAGCAAATAGAGTATTTTCAGCCCATGCATTTTATCTACACATAATTATGTTTATTTTACGCAAACAACAGTAGTGCCCCATTACTCAAGATGAGAGGACACTCCCCTTGCTCCTCCCCCCACACAACAAGGAACTTTGGGAACAATTTCTGAGAAGAGTGGATCTGTCCAAGCTGAAAGCTGCATTTTACACTGGTTTCTGTAACACATACAAGCGTGCTCATACATATACACACACACAAAGAGAGCTGGATTTCTACTGTATGATCACAAAGGGGCAGAAGGCAGGATTTTTTCCAGAGGGCTTGCAATTCCTGGAATATTCTGTCTTCTTCCCTAAGAGTGTTGGCAGCATCCTCTGTGAGGCTGAATATGGGATTCATTTGATTTTTGGGGAGGCTTTTGAAGTTCATTACAGTTGGCAAGGTTGTGTGTTCCTTAAGAAGTTTCCTCCTTTTCACCCTTAGGTTCTGTTTCATTACCGTGTCTTTTATTCTTTTTAATACCATTAATTAGCTGCTCAGAAGCTTTTTAAAGTGGCTGAAAGAAGTATTATAATGCATGAATGTCAGCTAGGAGTCTCAGTTCCTGCAGGTATTTTTGCTTTCATAAATAACTACACACAGTTCGCACCTGTCACAGGTTGTTATTTGCTGGCAAAAGTTCACAATTAGAAGAACTGAGGTTTACCTCATCTGAAAACCTAGCCTGAGATTCTTTTATACCCCAGCTGGTTTTCCTTTGGGTCATTGGTTTTACAAGTCTTACCAAATCTACTTGCTCAGAGTTGCTTGGCGATGCTGCAAGTCTTTAAACTGTCTGTCACCTATTGGAGACTGTGCCAACACAAATAAAAGTCAGTATACTTCTCTGTGAGCCTGCCAATATTCTGAAGGCAACGACACAAATTAATTTATTCCAATAAATAAAAAAGACAGTTCTTTGCGTTAATATTAAAATGCTCACAGAGTGCGTGACACCCGATTAACTGAGAAGTACAACGTCCTATTAACTCTTTATTAGCATTCCTTAATCTCTCCAGTGAACAAATACAGCCGGTCTAATTTCATTGTCTTGTTTAAATCTCCACTTGTTGCAAACACGTACAAGGGGAAAGGACACCTGAGGATAATCCATCAACCCCCACCAACAAGCCTAGATTGCTTTCTCTCTACAACTAAGCTACATGCCAAAGGTCTTCACAGAAGACGCACCATGGAATTTCAAACAGCTAGCGGTGTTGCCGGTGCCGGTAGCCAGTGACCGGCATTCACGCAGTTACTCTAAACAACTGACCGCGTCAGGACAACATTACAATGGAATTGAAAGGATGTGGCACACAAAATACTGAGAATCACGACACTGACACAACGTGTCTACAGACAGCCATCAGCGAAATCCCACATTGCCAGCGCAGCGTAATCCTGGGCTGTGCATGGTTTGGCTTACAAAGGCGTTTATTTATTTAGCTTGCCAGCTGGCTAAGAAAGAGCGGCCCTGTGTGGCTTGCCGCTTCAGGGGGTGACCACATAAAATCCTGGCCCATCATCCAGCCACTTAGCTTTGGCTGACTGACAAACTGGCACAGCAAGAGGACAGGTCAAGTGAATCGGATGGATGAATTCAGGTGTGAGAAGAGATGAGGCACTGAAGGAGAAATGGGAAATACTGCAGGTATTTGTTTTGACACTGATAAATATAAGCTTCCAGTTGCCTAATTCCTAACTAGCACCAGAACCTTCTTACAGCCCAAAACCCTGAATTTCATATGGATGTATGTTCCTGAATGTCAAGGCGCTGCACCACTTGTGCTTACTGCAATGAACAAAAAATGGGGTCTTAAATAATTCCCTTAAATGTTGAGCTGGTCACAATTTAAGTTAAACATTCAACAACCTGAACAAACGCCAGCGTATCTTCACTGTGTTGGTTGTCTGGATATCAGCCAGTCCAACTTTCTGTACACAAAATTTTCCTCATAATTAAAAAATATCTCTGTCAGAAATCTCAGCTACCAACCTTTTGTACATTTGGTTTTGAATAAGAGATGCCAGTCCATTTTTATTTTTAATCAACAACTAACTGGGAAAAAAGAGTCTTTCAATTGCACTCTAATAAGATTTCTTGGGGGGCTGAACATCAAATTAAAGAACGCATCAGTAATATATACACATAATAACGTTTTTACCTCCTGTTAAGCCTGACGTTAAACTGCAATCCTAAATTTGTAGTAAAAATCAGGTATGGAGCACATCAGTGTACTGACAGAAAGGAGCTGCTTTTACATGTCAGAGGTATTAAATACTACAATTTATTTTACCTCACCAGAAGAAGAAAAAAAACCTGTTTCTAGATTTTTTTTACTCTTTTAAACTCACGCCACTGTACAACTTATGATGAGGTTCTAGGCCAAAAAATTCCTTTCTCCGAAAGGTGGTAAATAAAGACATAATATATATTCCTTTTAAAAGCTTGCACTCTCAACACATTTTTGCAGAATTTAATTCTGATAACTTTTAAGACCATGGACCATTGAATGCCGCAGCTATGACTCCTTGCAGAAATGAATGACTATGGGAAATCATATATAAATCCATTAATTCAGTTGCCCACCATTCCTTTCTCTGTTCAAAATCTCACACAGCGAGTTGAAAAGTTGGAAAGCAAGGAAGAAAGACAATATCGAATGAGAAACAGCCATAAGATTCCAATTAAAGGTAATTAATACGGGGTGGTGGTGCTGAAAATTCTCTTCAAATAAAGAATTGTGTGATACACTTCCTAAAGATGCTGCAATCTTGAAGTCGGATTTCCACTTTATATATTTTATTTTTTTAATGATTATCCACTTCAGCAATGCCTGGAATCACACACGAACGTGTGTTCGGTTTCTCTGCCATCCGAATACTTCTGAGTGGTCACTGCAGGTTTAAGAGTTGCTAAGCAGAAACTACTCTCCCTTGGGCTTGTCCTCAACATAAGAAACCCAAATTTTCTGAAACATCGATTTAAAAAAATCCTAAACAGCTCAAGCACTCTTTGGATAGAGAATGTATGTAGCTTAACAACTAACTGGAGAAGATGTAAATTTTAGAGTAACCATTTGAAGAGGACTCAGGAGCTGTTTTAAATGCGGTGCGTGGAATCAGGGAGCCTTGAGCAGCCCGTTAGGGAAGATATAATCATGCAGCTGCATCCAGCAGTGAATCTGCTGGTGAGTCTCAACAAAACTGCCACATTATTTAGCAAATGACATTTTGTCCAGATCCCCCTGTCCATATATGAAACACAAATTATGCAGCATCATGGCTTTACCACTGAACTATTAAGCCTTGGACACACTAATTTAAAACTGACTTACTTTTAAATAACCCATAAACTGAATGGAGGTCTAAGAAAATCAGAGAAAAAGCACGGAGAGCAGTTGGACCTTAGTCCATCTGTGCAGATCTTTGAGAGGGAAACCCACTCAAATCCAACTTTCTTTAAGTGGACACGTGCCAGAAAAGTGACCTGCTACACAATTTAATTTAACAGTCTTTTTCTTCATTTCACTTTGGAGGTAAAAATTCCAGGAACGAATTGATAGTAGTGTTATTCTCCATATTAACACACGGCACATGGAGGTCACGATCCAGTTTTCATGTGCTTCCTGTTCTTAGCTTTGATTACCTAGATACTCAAGTCACTGAAGTCCTCTTCAGAGGCTAGAGACGGTAAGTGAGCTGCCCCTTACAATGGGATTTGCTACTCTTTCCTTCTAAGTCTCACAAGGGGCTGAGCAAACTGATCGAAAGCTGATGGAGTCTCCCATTTTCAGAGGTGTAGAGACCACAATTAGCTGGCAAGCTTTTTAGGTTTCTCCCCACCAGATGCCACGCTTTTTTGCCTAAACCAAAACGTCAAATCTCTCTTTAGCATTAATCCAGCAAAGCTGCTATCCTTTTTATGACAGCACAGGATTTCTGCAACGTTTGGGAAAAACCAAGCACATGTATTCAAAGCCAAAAACCTACTGAAATACAATTCACAACATTGTTTGATTCCTTTCTTGTAGTATGCCAGGCTGCCCACCCACAGCGCTTCTGCCATTAAGTCTTTTAAGTTACTTGTCACAGTGGTAACAGATAACGCTGGAGAAATCGAGAATTTGAGATGCTGCCTTTGAGATTAAAATCCTTTCCAGTCTGAGATTTAAGTAGAATTAGGCAGTTTATATCAAAGAACTACTACATTAATACCAAAATAGGCAGATAAACCCTTAGTTTATGAATTCTCTTTCTGCCTTGACACTATTTATTCCTGAGTGATACACAACTATTTTCTAATACCTCACTGCCCTGTACATCAGAGCTGTACTGTATATCATCATTTCAAAAAAGAACATAAAAGCTAAAATGAATATTCTTTTAAAAACTCTCGGCTTTCTACAGATAATAAATTACTTACCTGTAGTAGTACTTCAAGCTTAATGGCACAAATAAATTCACAAAAATGTAGTAAATTAACAAAAATATATTATTATATATATAAAAGTTGCATCTATAGAGAGAGTTGGTAATGTTATTTATAAATATTGACATTAAAAAATGTTTGCAAAGAAGCTACACTCTTAGCATTTATTTTCTGACCTATGTTGATAACTTATATTGCAGGGCTACTGAAACCTCCACAGCAAGAATGTGTTTTCCGAGTCCTAAAAAGACCCCAGTTATGGTAAGTCTTGAATACATACAGGCTAGTTTCCCATACAACTGAAATAAAGTTCAGTTTACAGAAAGAAAGCAGAGGAATTCTTTTTGTCTGTAAGGAAGCTTAGTATCTCTTCTGAAGGGAAAAAACCACATGTTTAAAAAATTGATTAAATTATGAGAGGAATAATTCTAAGAAATCAAGGATTTGAAAACACTGTAATAATTCAGACCAAACCAAGGTGACAGCAATTCTTCCGTGACAGAAAGCCGGAGTTAGTTTCTTCAGGATCCAATCCTAACCTTGCTTTCATTTCATTTTATTCTTTCACAGAGATATTGTAATAATTCAAAAGCAGAAAACACACAACTATTATAAAAAATGCAGAAGTTTTTATTAATTTGACTCGATCAGAAACATCCTGTCATGTATTTGCACCTCATCCAATGAATCTGGCTTGGCTTGGCTTTGTTCGTGCCACTTAGCTTTAAATTAATCTTAATTTCTTCCTCTTGTGTAATAGCATGGGCCCAAAGGAACACATTGAATCTTTTATTACTGCCTGCTGGCAAAGAACTAGCAAATGCGACTCATTTTACAAGTACAGCCCATTTCACACATGCTGTTAGCTGAGCAGAAGTACTGAAATTTTCTTAATTCTTGCAGAGAGGGTTAAAAAACGTAAATCCAAATGTTTTCCCCATACCTTTAGGCATGAACATCCTTCAGCTACCCCATCCCAGATCAGAACTAAAACGAAACTATTTATGATGAATTTCTAAATTTCATGCCCAAAAGAGGATATTGAAGGACGAACAGTTTCCTGATCCCTAATTGTTAAGGAAATATAATATCAAATTTCTTCTCATCTCCTTTGTCCTCACCTGGTGACTCCATCGTAGCAGATGTTTGTGACTAAGGAACACTGGGTATGGCTCAAGGACTGGGTATTCTCAGGTTAATAAAAATAGCCATTTAGTAGTTCCTGACACTGAGGACTGCATGTGTTCCTCCGAAGTACCAGCAGTCACTGCTATTCCGTGGTCTGAGAGACAAGTCCAGGGTATCGGATTCAGGTCACACTGAGCCACTCTGGACTCGATCAAGCAGACCTCTTTTCAGCCCTGCTTTCTTTAACTGTGCTGTCTGTCTCTTTCTTTAGCGATACAGCTTAGCAAATGCTACAGTATACACAGTACTGCGACAAGTTCTCGATCTGGAGCAGTTGCGACCGCATAGTATTTTAAAGTACTTCTAGCAACTCTCTAACATCAAATGGTTACGGATATTTAGTACTGAAACCTGCAGCCAAACCTGTCAAAGGCCATTTACACGGGGAAGTACGATTCTCCATCCTGCTATCCTGTAACATCCTCAGACGCTTTAATTCAATGACTGAAACGTGAACGGTTGCCACGCTAGATACGCCGTATCAACATACATCCCTCTCTGATTTAAACCAAAAACTAGGCTGCCAAGGGCAAATGCAGAAATTAACACTCTGGAGTGTTACAGCTCTCACAAGACTACAACTGCTGACAGTTTGATACTGTATACAGAAAGGATTTTTGTCATTATCCAGTCATGGTAAACATGGTATTTTATTGGCAAAAGGGGTGTATCTGTATGATTTATGCTCAGTTGTCAAGAGACTTGGAAAATCCCATTAATGTAAGAATTCCCCTAGGCAAGTCACGATTTTGTGGAAAATCTGCTACAAGCTGTGAACAGCTGTCTTTGGAAACCTGCTCTAAAATTAATGTCACGTAAAATACAGAATCAAGACTTCCTTAGCTTAATTTTGCTATTAGTGAAATTACATCATTGGAAATTAAAGACAGCCTGAAGACCACGCTCTTGGTCTAACACTTCATTTTTCCTGCATGACACACAACTCTTACACCTAGACATTCGGAAGTGAAACAGCTCTCTATACTTTAAAATTGGATCCCACAAGCAATTTAAAGTTATTTTTCATGATAGGATGCTGCTCTACTTTCTAGGTCTTAGCCATATTGTCTAGAACACCCTACGACTGTTTGGGGTTAGAAGACATTTCATAGTTCCCTCTGTCATCAACAGATATTCAGGAAGGCAAAAAGCATCATGGCATTTATGTAGTAGGTGGTCAACATTCTTGCAGTCACCGCAAAGCTCATGCATCATTTAAATCCCCTACAAATTCTGTTATAGGCATAAGACATACCCTATTGGCTTTTGGAAGTACTTGTTTTCTGAGTGCTAACCAATGTTCATAGTATTTAAAGCTATTTAGGAAGACTTCAAGAGGACAAATAACGTCAGTAAATGGAGCTATACAACTATACTTCATAAAGGGAGTAAGATGATAGGTTAAATGCAAGAACCCTAATTGGACAAATGGTTACAACCCATGGGAATCTGTAGGAAGATTAACACTTATCTCCAAGCCTTTACATAACATTACATATTATCAATAATATTAACACTAATACGTAACACTGGTGAAGTGACACATACTTCTGCAGTAAGTTTTATGTAAATTCATCGATACTGTTCAGTAACCAAGAAAACCTTGAGCTCAGAAAGCTGCTGAAGGCTATAAAAGGCTATAAAAGAAGGCTATAAAAGCAACCTGTGGCAGAAATAGAAATGGACCTCTCTCTCATGATGCATTACTTCATGTTCTTATAATTTAAAACCTATTATTATTTCAATTCCATGAATCAGTGGTGTCTGGGTGACAAAGAAAGAAATCTTCAAAGCAGGAGTTAACTTACGTTCCTCTTCCTTGGGATCGAGTTGTGTAACACTGACAGATAAGCGATCTACACGTTCTTGTAAGGAGTTGACTCTAAACGAGAAACTGTGTGCTTCATTGAAAAGCTCACCAAATATGTCTTCAGCATATTTACCTGAAATAGAAAAAAAAAGAAATTCAAGCATATCACAAGCCAGCCAAATGAGTTTGCCGTGAAAAACTATTTTAAGTAAATCTAAGATGCATGAGTATCACTTGTAGCAACCTGTACTTACTGAGCTCATTAAGAATACTTCAGAAAAGTAAATAAAAGTTAAATATTTAATCCGCAATTTATTTATCCAAAATTAAATTATTTAATACATTTCAGGACAGATACTCAGCTAATATAAATTGATTTAACTACGCTGACACACAAGGAACTAGACTGTTTAAATTCTTGGATATGTATGAAAGGATGATTTCCAGAATCTGAAGCGGCTCCTGTATAAGCAGTAACTAATCTTTCCGAGTGAAATCTATCTCAGCATTTCTCAAAATGAAGTACAGTTTCCACTCCTACTGTTTAAAGAACCTTTCAAAGCCAGAAGATCAGATATTTACATCTAGGTCAGTTAGAACCAGCCTATTCAAAAATACACACTACAATAATAAATTCTTCTTTGAAGGATCAAATTCTAGTAACTGACTTATTTATACTGAAATAAGAGAGTCATCTCTCTCATTCACTTCAATCAGTATCGCACATTTAGCCCAAAAGAGCAGGAGATTCAGGTATTATGAGAAAAGGATCAGTAACAAGTTCTTCTACAGGGTGCTTCTAACGCATCCCAGACTCAACTTGAGTAATCTGCCAACAGCACTGAAAAAAACCCACCAGATTGCCTACCAAAATTTGTAACCGCATTCCCGCAATACCGCGTGATAGCTTTTAAAACTTTCTACCCTACCGTGAATATGTAATTTCTGTGCTGTTTGTGCACTTCCATTGGTTCTGGCAGCATAAATTCACAAACTTCTAACTACCTGGTTTGCACACAAGTTCTGACAGGTACAACAGGAAAGGATAGTTAGGAAAACTTCGCCTTTGGTGCACAATAAATCTGGAAGGATACATAAAAATGAGGACACTTTCAAATAAAGACATCAAAGGACAAAAATTAATCCCCTACACGCAGTGTGGAGACTACGTGAAGATACCATGGGATAGCACAGGGCCAGCACCTCCCATTTACTAAGATTTGGGTAATGGTAATAGAAAACCAGCACGACTATGAACGATAGAATATAAAAGGAGATATCAGAAGAAATGTACAAATGAAGAAAATAGACAGGATCATAAATTCTGGCATATTAAATATAAACCCTCAAAACTGGCCTGATGAACAACTACCAAACTAATAACAAATGTTTCTTCAAAGATGTGAGGAGTAAGAAAGCCTGCCAGGGAGTCAGTAGTAATGAAGGTATAGAGGAGTACTTAGAGAAAACAAGATCACTGCAGACAAGTTAAACTAATGCTTTCCACTGGTGTTCAGCAGAAGGAACTGGAGGGATCCTCGTGCCACAACTCTTCTTTGTGTGAGGCTCAAAGAAATGGAACTACATAAAAATTACAAAACTAAATCCACAAAATGACCAGTAAAATACTAGTAACAATTTGTAAGTCATCTTAATACACACTGAAAGTTGGCAAGCACAACAGTTAAGGTTCAAAATTGTTTCACGGAACATCTTGAGAGCTACATCCCATAAGCCTGGCATCCAGACAAATCATTGTGAAGAACCATTATGAAGAGCTGTATAAGCAGACAGCTGGATGACCTGCTGAAGAGACAACACAGCTTTTGTGAAGTGAAATCTCTTGTTGTGGGTTGACCCTGGCTGGATGCCAGGGGGCCACCAAAGCTACTCTATCATCCCCCTTCCTCAGCTGGACAATGGAGATAAAATATAATGAAAGGCTCGTGGGTCGAGATAAGGACAGGAAGAGATCACTCAGCAATTACCATCACACACAAAAAGAAAACTCAACTTGGGGAAAGTAATCTACTGGCAATCAAAAGTCAGAGCTGGGTAAGGAGAAACAAAACCAAATCTTTAAAACACCTTCCCTCACCCCTCCCTTCTTCCTGGGCTCAACTTTATTCCCTGTATCTCCATGTCCTCCGGCACAACAGGGAACTAGGGTTGTGGTCAGTTCACACATTGTTTCTGCCCTTCCTTCCTCTTCAGGGGGAGGACTCCTCACACTCTTCCCCT
>NW_010388325.1:6397-24736 GCF_000710305.1 Buceros rhinoceros silvestris | reverse complement strand
GGAGAAGGGCTGCCAACCGGGAGATGCGCTTTCAGCATCACCTCCGATATCGTTTTAGTGACACTGAATGTTTTTTTCAGTTCCAGAATTAAATAAAAATTTAAATTATTTACAGTTTTCACACGTTAAAAGATTATTAATGTCAGTCCCAAACTGGTCCAACATGCAATCCTCAGTCAGCAGGTAAGCGAGCAGAGACTGGAAATAATATTTTTTTTAAATGTCACCTGGATCCACACAGCAGGAGTAAGCATAATTTTTCCAGCCATAGCCTCATCTCTTCTTGTGGAATTACTTCCCAAAAACAGCTTTAAGTAAAGCTGCTATGATGTCTTCTCTCTGAGAAGGTACATCAACAGCCAGAGATGGACTGCTGGGTTCCCTTTGGCAATCCCATCACATAACCTTCTCCTCAGCCAACCAAGTTTTCTGACTGAAACGCATCTAAAAAATTTGCTAGACTTTCCATCAGGAAAGGTATCAGACCTGTACTAGAACAAAAAACTAATTTCCAAAATGAATCTATTTCTACGCTTGTACTAAGCTTGTACATTAGTTTCAGCAGGCATCACCGCCCTGATGTAGTTGCAGTCTGTTGGAACACAAATTGTACACAATTACCTGTTCACTATAGTAACCTTTTTTTTTTTATCCTTTCTTCTAATATGAACACATCTTTCTAGAGCATGGCTGCTGAAATGCACCCAGTATACTCCAGCTGCTGCCTCACCAGGACCTCCTATAATGGTATGGGTATCTCTTCTCTCTCTAGTAACACCTCAACAAACTGGGCCTAGGATTTAATTTACATTAATTTCCATGGTTATATCATACTGCCACCTTACACTCAACCTCAGACAGATCAATCCTGCAGGATAACCCTGGTGGCTGCAATAACCAAAACTGGGTCTGTAAGACATCTTGCTGTCCTGCAGACTCTTTCCACTACACACAAACACCGAACAAGTGCCAGATGCACTCTCCGCCCCTTGCTGCCAAAGCCAAAGGAGCGACCTGGCTGCATCAGCCAGCCCTTCCCATCACCACCAGGAAAAGGTGATGGGCCAAATGAAAGTTCAGCCTGATCTGATTTCTGCTGCTAAGTCCAAGTCTATCTTCTCCGCTGCTGAGCTCCCAGCTTCCAACAGAAATTCCTGTTGTAGTCTCCAAGTACCAGCTGACTGCTCTGCACCACTGAATATTATCCCAGTTCCATGACTGCAGCACAGAGTCATCCAATTCTTCCTCTACAACAGCCTCACTTGCCTCTTCTGGTGATGGTGCTTTCCAGCTCAGTCCACCAGCAAATTTAATTAGCGCATGCCTCTTTTTTTGTGCCAAGGTCATTAATTTAAATATAAACCAAGAGTCAATCTCTAGCCTTGAGGAAATCTATAAATGATTTGCCAGTTGACTGATACTTTTTCTTTCAGTACCAATTGTTTGCATTCCCCTTGCTGCCTAATTTGCCCCACCTTACAATTCTACATCACACACTCACTAGATTAACTAATTGCTTCCTATGTGGCATCCAGGTAGATTAATTGCTTTCTCTAAGACTTTAACTAGAACTCTAAAGAAAGTGCTGGCAAAGGCAACACCTTCACTTAAGTAACCATGTTTCACTTTATCCCACTTTCCAGCTAGTCCTGAGTCTAACTTCTCGTCCATTCTAAATTTCTTGTAAAACTTTGCACGCTCTTTAGAAGAAATGAACAATCCAGTTGGCTGGATCGCTGTTCCTTTCTCCTTCTAAATGCAGGCATGGTTAACACAACTCACCATTCATATGAGAGCAGCACAGCCAATATGTTCTGCTGGAAATCTCTGCAATTTCACCCACCAGTTCCTTCAGCATTCTCAAATGGAGATTATGAAGCTGTCTAGTCCCAATGCATGGAGGTCTATGCCTCCACCTAAATATGACTACCTCATCTCACATCCGTATTCCTATAATCTACCTTGCCTTTGATTCCGATGACGCACATCAGAATAATCAAGAAAAAAAATTTTTTTAAGACATGTCTTCATCCATTTTATATTCACTTCACTGATATGGCAGCACAGCCCTTGGCTATTTCATATCCTTCACAATATCTACAGTCATTGTCCACTGTCAATCTATAATAATCTAGAGAGTACTCCTAAAAAAGTGTTCTAGTGCTAAGATATGGTACTATGCAATTTCTAAAAGACATAAAGGTAGCATTCATACTGCCTCTTTAAGCTGAACTACTGAACAGAAGCTAAATCCTTAGCAATGATCCAGCAGAAGGTACCTTGAGAACAAGCCTAATAATTTCCAGTGAAACTAAGAAATAAGAAGCACTTGAAAGCAGTATTTTAGGAAAAGAATAGTGGAAAGGGTTAATATACATAGAAAAGGTTAATAACATAGAATATACATAGAAGGGTTAATAACATAGAAAAGTGTTTAGAAAAGGGTTTAGTGGATAAACATCATTTGGTGGGTTGCTGTTTATATAAAACTACAAAGGGTCATTTAACAGGCATAGTCAGGTTAAAATTCCTATTCCAAGATGGTTACAGTCAGAATAAAAAGGTTATATAGTCTGGGGAGGAGAAACAGTGAAAAAGGCATCACCTGTAAAGTGAGACAAAACTTTTCTAATACATACATACTATAACTATATTTATCTTGAAAAGTATCACAAATAAGTATGTATATTGTGTTGTGACATTACAGCCAGGACAGCATACAAACTATTACACTGCAACCAACATCTTAGGAATGGATACGGCATCCAAGTTCATTATGTGTTCTAAGTAGTCATAGCCAACCGCCTAAGCTCAAGAACTTCAGAGCTGAAACATTTCTATCAGAAAGGAGATACCTGATTACTTAGTTTGAAGCTTCAAGTTTGTCCTATTATTTTTAACTGAACACGAAGAGTTACTGAGGCTCTTTGTTTCAACATACTAGGCTTCAGAGGTAAGCTTCTTGTAGCTTTAAGTTCAGAAGATGAAGAACATAAATATTTGCAAACTAAGAAAGGATTAAAACTGGAAGGGATATTAAAAAGAATTTTTAACCTATTTCCATGCCTGTGTGTAAAATACGTAAAGTTGCATTAACTTCTTTCACTTCCCATGACTGGCTACTTCCTCTTTCATTCAAAATTTTCTTCAAAGGAAAATCATGGATCACACACAAAAATTGTCATACAATACATGAGAATTTGTAACCTGGTGTGATTTTTTGCATATATACCTCATACAAAGAAAGTAATATAACCACCAGGTAACTAGACAAAGGCAAAAACAAGAGCACAGGTGCTGGTGGTTTTTGAAGAATAGTAGACATATTTTCCTTCTGCCACCTAGTGACCAATTTATCCAGATCAGAGTAGCATTTAAAATGTACCGTCTTAAATAGAGTATCTTGAAGACTCTTCCTCCATCTGACAGCAGTAGTGTTGCTAATCGCATTATTCCCAGAGACGAGTATTGTACCAGTTGTGGTGTTGTGGGCTCCTTATAGTAAAGGCCTATTATGCTCATCACTGGAAAGCTTCGAGAGCAGAGTTCACCTTCATTAGAGCTAAGACTTTGAAGACTGCCTTACACAAGCACATCTAGTGAACCTGTCACCCAACATGATTCCAATTCCCCGTATAGCTGGCAGAACTGTAATTTCACAGATCTTCACAAGCTTTTTATAGCTTGCAGGATCCACACGTGTTATTTTACATCGTACTGATCCAGGTTAGAGAGATGTCTAACATGGTTAAACTTGATCTGTACAGTCAGTCAGTGGCACTGCTGAAAATGTGCCTGGCCTTAACTACTGGTGGTGAGGAAGGGCGGGGATTACTTCATACTTTTGCTGTGTATCAGAAAAGGAATTCATGATGAAAAAAATGTATCTTTGAGTTCTTTTTCCACTGTAAATAAGCAACTTGTAATAGAAAGGCCACAAAAGAACTAAACAAATTCATGTGGAAGAAAACTGGCCTAAGTATTTTCCTTATTCATCTGTCAAGACCTGCACAAATCTGTGTGGCCCCATGGGCAGGGGCTTCTTATGTCTCTGTCAGGAAAGTAAACTCCCAACTTTTATCATTTATATTACAGATTCCTTGGGTTCCTGGCACTGACTCCACAGTTAAATTTTAAAATGCAAGTGTCTCAGAAACAGCAGTTTGCACACAATCATTTTTTTTCAGCCACAAAACAGGCCTGCCTTTGACATCACTACTTGATAGTGAATCACTGCTTCTCCTTTTCTTTCACTTTAGACTGCTTCTTTTTCATGGGTCTTCAGAGGAAAGAATCTCCAACTTATTCTAATTATTTATTTCTTTTAAAAAAATTTTAAAACAAAGCCTTTTCAAGTACCATCTTCCTAAACACTACAATAAATATAACCCCCTTTTCATAAACTAAAGAAAATTATATTTACAATGTCTCCCTCACATTATTTTCAAATATGTAACTTTAAGTAATTTGGCACAGATTTACCTAGCATTTACCTAGCATTTACAGAACTGTGCTGGACTTCTAGGCACACCTAGATCCTACTATGGTATGGCAGAGGCAATGGTACTGTAGAACTCCATTCATAATGCCTAAAGTCAAGAAAAGGGCACTGGTCTCACCTTTGCACTTTTTAATGAAAGTCATTACAAAAGACGACACCCCTGGCAGGAGGCCACAATGCTTCCGCCCTATCAAAAATATCTTCTCAAATCAAGAGAGAGAAAACACGACAGAACTTTCCTTAACTGGTGTCATTATTAATAAATACACCCCTGATACATGCTTTGTCCATGAGGCGAGAGGAAAGCACCAAATTTTCTTGCACGGCATGATTGTGGCTTTTTATCATTATCTGTATTAAGTAACTAAAACTAAGAATGCTTCCCTTTGCCACCTGCTGCATCCTAACTCCTTCCTGGCCATGTTTTTTTCCCACTTCTTACCTTGTCATCTCTCCCTCTAGCTCTAGATTCCCTTTCGCGGCTGCCTGCAGGCTTCTCACCCTTGGATACCGCGTGTGCTCTGCCCGCAGGCCCACGGGGCTGCTGTCCTGGCGATTCTTTCCTCAAAGGTTTTACTTCTCGGTTGGGACGTTTAATCTGAGGTGGAGCCCTAACAAGAAGCAATCACAACAAAACCATGCTAAAACAGTGGAAAAAGAGCACCATTAAGAAGGAAGGATTCTAATATTTCATTAATTTCCTTAATGCACTATCAATGAAGCTGACAAGCCCCTACATCTTTTTGCCCTGTATCTGCAAATCCAGCAACATATTTCTGGTTCTGTCTGAAAAAATTACAAAATGGAAAAAAAATTTCAACAGTGGAAGAAAAAGAAAATAAACAGTACTATTAGATCAGTACACCTAACCAATCTTAGAGCAAACCAACAGACATGTAATAAAAGAGGAAACAATGTAGTAGAAGCCTTCCAACTGTAGTTTCCTCTGACTGCAAATCAGGAGATTATATTAGGCTAAATGCATATGCACAAGTTTTACACAACCAGATGACATTCCTGGTTTAAATAAATAAATAAATAAATAAATCTGGCTTACAGCTTTGACAGGCCCCAAAACAGAGGAAGGAGAATTTTAAAACAAAACAATCTTCCTACCTCTGACTTCATTCCCCTGTGTGAAAATGTCAAAACATAAAAATTGCCTAGAAAGCAAAAGCAAACAGAGCTGAGTTGCAACAACCTGTACTTATGTGCATCACCCACGATGTCAGAGAAATCAGCAGAGGCAGAAGGAGGAACTTGGTTTTAAGATGAGGTGTCACAGTCATTTTGCTCTAGGGATTGGACTTGAAGTGTAGAACTAAAATAAATGTCCAGGAATGTCACCCAACCTTAATTAATGTGATCAACAAGTCCTTCAGTTCCAGCTGCTTAGCAGCTCCTCAGCCATCAATGAATCCAACTGCTTAAAAAAACTGAAATGTCAAAGATTTCTCCCTGCACATGAGAAAGGTAACTGTCACCAAAAGCCCACTTACCTCTCCAGCAGACTCTAGTTTCAGGCACTTAGCTAGTCACTCTTACCAGAATATAGGAATTACTTTCTTTAGACCTTCAGCTGTAGTTTAATTACTTTTTTTTTCTCAATGAATTATATTTATTCTTTATTACAAATTACTAAGGGAGACATTAAATGTGGTGTTCACGTTACAAAAAGAACACAAAATTATGGCAGCCCAACTTTATTCCATCCACTCTGCTTGAGCCTCTCATTACCTGTGTTCAGCTGGGACAGGAGGCGGCCAAACAGCGGGATCTCTGAAAGGCTCATCTTGACAGGATACAGGGATATCTGCAGGTCTGTCCATTTTAAAACTCTCTAAAGTGTTGACAATGCTCTTAACTTGTTCATATTCTTCAACTAATTCTTGTCGAACCTTGAGGAATACATACAGTATTTTAAAATTGTTACAATTCAACCTTTTTCTTTTTTGAAACCATAGAAAGTACCTCAAAACATACGCTACCCTCAAAAGCAGGGACTTCCAAGCCTTTCCATTCACAAATCCCAGACACATCAGGGTGACAATAGATCTTTAACAACAGGATAAACAATTGATTCTCTGTTGAGTTCATCTTCCTGTTGTCAATGTCAGGACCAGACATGATTGCTAACACAGAGATCACTCTTCCGTAACTTGTGCTGATGCTTAGATTTATGTGTGCGTGTTGACATGTATGCACACACAGACACACGTTTATTCTAGTAAGGGTGCTGTTGGCAGATCTTTAATATATTTGCTACTATTCTGGCATAAAAAAAACTTACCTGATTACCATCTCCAAGCTCCTAATTATAAAACTGGCTAAATCATTAAAATACAATATTACAAAATTAACTTTGTGAGGGGAACAACATCATCATACAGTCAAAGCACAAGCCAATTCTTTGGTGGGCTGCAAAGGTTAGAACAGAAAATGCGAACTTTAACACTGTATAGCTTAAATTCAAATGATAAATTAAGTGAAATAAAAATGAGAAGAAATTGTATCTCAAAAAGAAAACAGGTTGCAGAACTATGCAGCTGAATTTTATACTTGAAGTTCCCATTGCCACTAGTCATGGAATTAGGTCTACCGCAAGAATTTCAAGATTATTTACTTGATATTTCTTGATTTAAATTTTCTTCCATGAAGCCTAGGAAAAATAAAATCTCTGTAGATATTTGCTAAGTTTTAAGTTATGTGGCTTGTTACAAGCTCAAGTTTTGCATGCTAAGGTCACCAGTTCTTAGTACACACCAGCATCCAAATACTGCGTTGTACTTTATTGCTCAGAAGCATAAGCTTTCCGTGCATTAGCTTAAGACGTGCTGGGATTCACCTGTGTGCCCTTGTACTGCATCTTAGCAGTTCTCCCCTATCACTCAATGATGCTTTCCATCCTGTGGGATCGACCTCCATGCTTACTCTGGTTTTTACCTGCTAAAGGGTCATAACACCCAGATGTCACCTCTTCACTGAAGTATTGGCTAAAACTAACTCATGCATTGCTGTGGAAATGCCTGGAATTCAGTATTAGCACTCTGCAGCTAGATTGCCTTAGGCCAGTGTCAGTCTTGCCTGTTAGAGGCTCGCAGCTGGAGTTAGAGACATCCTGAACCTTTCCATCCACTGGCAAGGCACAAAGGCTTGAAAAGCTCTGTGAAGAAACACTACAGTGAGGATAGCTGCAGGCTGCCATCAGGCATGCTACTAAGTGAGGCTACAACCACATACACTGCAAGGCTGCATCAAATGACAGGATCTGAAGGCAGCTTACAAGAAAGCCAAGGAAAGCCAAGCCATGTCATATGCCCATGTGAAAAAAAGCTGGGAAAAATATTGCCTGGGAAGGCTTCAACCAGGCTTCACTTTGTGGCAAACAGAGGAAAGCAACTGAGGACACTATCAACAGATGTCAACTACGTTGCCTGAAATCAACTCTCTTTGCTGTGCATACCCTGAGCAGATTCCAGGTAATTGAGAGACTCAGGAGAATGGAAGTCTGCACATCCAGCCTGTCTGCAGAGGTTATAAACAGAGCAACAGCAGATCAGGGAACTACTACTAAACAGCATCACGTCTTGTGACTGGTCTTCCTAATGGAGCTTACTGGTGAAAAGATGTGGCCACTAGCCTGAGATCTTCCCATCTCCTTGTGTGCTTGGAAAGGAACCACGATAGGAACCAGGATAGGAACCAGCTATACCGTGTGTGCAGGGTGCAGTGCTTTGTCAGCACGCATTCAGAAGTACGCCTCTTACAGCCTGCTTTCACCTGCTCATCCCATTTCTCTCTCACACTCTCAACTTCCTTCTCAGAACAGCATCTTTCCTCACCCACTCTGCTCTACATATTCAAAACAGCAGCCGCAGCAGCCCCCCACTTTGTGTGTGGACAGAAAATGCTATCTGACATAACCAATTGCTGGGTATGGAGATTAAATGATCAGCACAAAGTAACAAATATCCACCACCTCTTTCTGAAAGCTACAGTTCTCCTAAAATACTACCAGGTACATCCCACAGCTAGGTATCGCTCTGCTCTAAGATTTTCCAGGAATTTTTTCACAAGCACAAAACAGGGGATTTCAGCAGGCCCCACATCACTCTTGCAACACTGCATTTACTTCACCAGGGGTTGTACATGTATCTGTACAAATGGAGCCTTAGGTACGGGAAAAACTTGATAATTTTGCAGGACAAAGCAGCCTCCTTGCTTGTTCCAGATGGGGTAGCTGCAGCTTTCCAAAAACACAGGACATCCAGCTCAGGCAGGATTGCTCTGGTAGACAGTCAATACTTGACATGCCACCCCTCCTTGCCCTCCTTTGCTCTCTTTGCTTTCTCATCACACAACTAGCAGACGCACCTCCCAGCGCAAGAACTTCCAGCTGAGTTACAAATGTGATTGATTACTAACTTGGTTCCTTCAAACTGTCTAACACACATCCCTTCTGTCCAAAAACAAATCCAGCCAAACAGCTCCTGTGAGGTACGAAGGAATGATTCAGTGTAAATCCCCCAGGGCACTGCCCCACAAGAGACAGCCGCTTCCTACTCCAGTGGTCCAGGGAAACAGATAGGATTCTTCCTATCAACCTTCCAACACATGTAGAAAAGTTGGTGGAAAACAACTTGTTAACACTGGAGGCTGGAGTATTGTCATTCAGTTCTCTGGACCAGCGAGGAGGATGGTATCTGAAAACGAAGAGAAAGTAAGCCTTTGATGCCTTGGAAGCTGAAAACAGACTAACAACTGCTGGCCATCTCTTAGCCAGACCTGAGCAGACCAAATTCTGAAATACACTTTATTGCTTAGTTAGCACCTGGCAAACCCACCAGCAAATACTCTCAGTGTACTCAAATAACAGGACCACAAAGGAAAGCCAGCTGATAAATTCCTAGAGGCCTTAAAGAAACCAAGTCAGATGAAACAGGTGTAGAAAGTTTCTTGCAGCTGAGAAACAACCTAGAAGCGAGCCAAGAAGGGCTGTGCCATAATTACGGAGGTGACCGAGTGATCAGATCTTTGAAGGATCAATGCTACTCTAAAGCAACCTTAGATGGCTGCAAACAGGAAAATCACTGGTCTGGACTCACCCAGTCTCTCTGCTCCCTGTCACACCTTTCCCTAGGGTGCCAGAGCCCTCAGGGGGCTCCAGCTCAGTTTGTAGAGAGAACCTGAATAATTCCTTTCGTTTATTCATGTTTAACCACTTACAGAGGTTGCACGGGCCAAGTTAGCAGTGTGCCACTGCCAAATAGGAAGATCTTGCTACTCCTCACTTTTCTTCCCCAACCACACTCTGATGCTGCTTTTCTGGATTCAATTCTGGCATCTCAGGACAGTAACCCAGCTTGGTAAAGTGGCAGAAAATTAGCCTAGGACGATAAAAAGAAAGTAAAGGACACTTTTGCTGGGTTAGCAAGCTGCACTGGCTCGCTACCCTGTGAAGAGGTGGATCCCAGGACAAAGAATGGCAGAGCGCAGAGGAGGCAGAGAAGCTTGTGCAGCTGGAGGAAAGACAAGATGGGGAGGAGCTTGGCCTCTCTGGGCATGGCAGGATGTGAAGTGGGTTCGGCGACCTCGTGAAACTGCTTGCTCCCCAGAGCCACCCTCCGGTACACCAGCCACTCCTACCGGCCACCTCACTGCCTCCACAGGAGCAGCATTATGGGCACTGGGTGATGGTGGAAAACCCAATAAATAGCCTTTCAGCCCAGAGGGTGGCTCCACAGCTTCATTCTGACATTCCAGCCCTAAGGATTTACAGTTACCAAGCAAAAAACACATCCTAACACATGGGTATAAAACACAGTGACCAGGAGTTGAATTCACTCTTTCTTAGTGGTAGTTCCAAAATCCATTTCAGGTAGTTCCTCTGTATTTCACAATCTGGCAACAGTTTTACCTTTGGCATCATCAGCTTTTTTTTGCTATGCTAGAGCTTTTACTTCTACACAACTTGCCACAGTAATAAATACGAGTACTTGTACCGTGGTAAATACAAATAATGTGTAGGTTTGTGTTTCTTTAATTATTTCATGCTGGAACATGAAATGGAACAAAACCAATCAGGTTTCTGTAAAAGTGTTTTCCAAACCTGAAATTACTGCTTGCAATTAGTGTTAATTATTCAACAAGCTCCATTTTAAAAAATGAAAATAGCAATTCCCTAAACCATACCAAACAGATGCCCTGTAACCCAGCCTGATCCCATGGAGTCAAAGTATAGCTCCTGTAATCACAGTTCTTCATGAGTTACCTGCAGAATATTCCTTATTGGAGTAACCTGTGAAGTGTTAATAAAACAGGCATGAAGCAAAACCAACATAAATACAGATTGACTGAAATGTGTTTACAATTAAAAAAAAAGTAAAAATCATATGTTATTCTTTAAGCAAGAATACAGTGCCCCTAACCACCTGCTCCAGTGACCATGGTCAGTAAGGGTGACTGGCTGGCTGCTCCAAACACTCTGAGAATCACTGAACTCCTGCCTCGGCTCCAGCTGAAGCTTCTGTGGTCTCAGATATCGTGCCACACAAAGCACAGGGTTAGAACATGCAGCAGGTTTTACTTGACAGCCGCTGGCCTTGTCATAAGCTAGAGCTATATCCCGGGGGGACACTCTGCTGTCATTTTGCAGCTGCTGAACTGTCACTGAAGCAGCTCTTTCCTACAAGCCAGCTGTCTAGAACTAAGATGGCAACAGCCAAGCAATTCTCTCAGAGTAAACAGGGGGAATGTCAACACAAGTAAAGTTCACAGTAGCAGTCATAAGAGTAAACCTACCTTTTACTGTTGTTAAGTAGAAAAAATAATGAGTTGCTTCTGATTTTTAATCTTTCCGGTCCCAGCCTGCATTTACCTGGATGAATACCCTTACATGTCAGCCAAGCCTCAAAGCGCAACATAAAATATATGTTTTCAAATATGCTCAGAGGCCTAGAAATGAGTGTAAGAATGGAGCTACACTCAGGCAGTCAAAGGCAAGCTGGGAACTCCCTGGATGCAAAACAAACAAGGGTCTCAAGAGCAGGTCACCCTTGGTATCCCCAAGCCAAGCTGGTTATCAGATGATCAATGACAATGAATTTTCCAAAAGGTCCAAGGAATTCTTATGTTGTCACATTGCTGCTTTGGTGGACCCTTCAGAACACATCTTTTGCCCTTCCTGCAAGATCTGCAGCTTGAGCCAGACTACTAATACAATCTGTCTCCCCCAGCCAGCACTGATTTTGAAGTACCAGAAGTATTGCATCAAGTTGTTCCCAGGGCAGCAGATGATATGTGTTCACATTCCTCCTTCTCCTATCAGCAGCAAGCACAA
The DNA here is from genome assembly GCF_000710305.1 of Buceros rhinoceros silvestris. Lineage (NCBI taxonomy): Eukaryota > Metazoa > Chordata > Aves > Bucerotiformes > Bucerotidae > Buceros > Buceros rhinoceros. Next base: position 12,896 of record NW_010388325.1, on the reverse strand, counting down.
GGAACCCTTGAAATCAAGATGCCCAACTGCAAAGCTGAAGCCGTCTGACTGTGTGTAACATGAAGTACAAGCCACCAAATATTTGCACAGAATATCATTCTGTCCAGACCAATCTGTAGAAATTTGAAAACAATGACAGCTAAGCAAAGAGAGGTAGATCAAAAGTATCTGGGAGTCTGACCTAAAATCCCAACTAGTTCTGGTTTACTTGTGCTCTACATTGCTCGGTGAACTGCTGGGAAAATCTTGTGTAGTATACAGGGCCACAAAACAGATCCACCTAGTGTGAGGTATCTGCTCAGGGTGGAACACTCACTCTAGAGAAGTGACCAGACAGGGAGAACAACGGTTCATGTAACAGGTATAAGTTGGTCAGCTGCAGAGCCACAGCTCTAAACTATTCTTTGGGATGTTAGTCATATGAACGTTCCTATTTTATGAGGGAGCATGTACATGAACACTTGAAACTGAGTTCACTGCATCAGAAGTACCAGTAGGACAAACACCCTGCTCATGCCCTGCACACAAAACGTACAGACAGGAAGGGCATGCTTCATACTGCCAGATCACCTCAGCGCTGGTGTCCCAGGACTCCTTCAGGAGGTTTGAGATTGTGAATGTGCATTCAGACAGTACATCTCAAAGAAGAACTAGTTTAAGTCACAATCCTCTCCTTTGAACACTTACCTACATGGACATTCACACTATGGACCACTCCCAACAGTACAAGTTCTGCGTATCCAGTGTCTGCTAGAGATTGCTAAACTCCACCTCCAAAAGGTACCAGTGGTATCACCCTCCTAAGATTTCTCAGAGGATGGAGAAACTGAAGAACCTAAAGAACAGGCCAGATCCATACACCATAGGAGACAGAATTTCATGAAAAAAATCAATTGCACTCATGCCCTTACCCATGACTTAAGGGTTGCTTTGCCTCCTGTGCCACTTGCATGTATTCCCATACAGGTATGGGAATCTCCTGTTTCTGCATATTACTAGTACCAAGTGGGTTAGACCTGAGTTTTGCTAAACTTACTAATGTGCATGGCACAACTCCTTTATGAGAATGACCTAAAAAGAGTAAGTGTTATTTTAATATTGTAAATGATCACTGTATCTTGTGATCCAACTTTTAGCTTAATTTTTTTTCAGAACAGGCTGTCTGTCAGACAGCTACTGAATGTGACTGACAGTTTGGATGCAGCTGCTGTTGGAGCTGGAGAGCAGAGCTAACATCCAGATCATCTGACTCCCTCTTAGTCTCAAGGAGTAAGAAAGCACAATTATTTGTCAAGAGTGGGTAGGAAAGCAGCTCTGCCTCTGTAGGTCTCAATAAACCATTTAGGTGCAGGTATGGAAAATGTAGTGGTTCCAGGGTTGCATCATTTGCTCTCAGGGCTGTACAGTTTTGTTCCCAGTCCTCCAGATAGTCCCATAAACAAATGAGAAGGCAAATAGCTTGGGATGAAGCACTTCCTTTTTTTAATCATGCTTCTTACTTTCTGTTGTTTGCTCCTAGAGCCAAGACTGGCACCAGTGATGGCAAAGCGCTACTCTGACAAAGCTCATCTGCCACCACTGTATTGGGAAGTTTCAGAATTAGCATGAGCACACAGCATGACAGACACTACCCCACCTGCTGCTGATCTTTCTGGGGACAGTTCTCTAAAGCGTTTACAGGACACCATCAGAACCATTCTGTTTTTACCTAAAAGGGATAATTTCTGAGAAGGTGGCAATTTCAGATCCTTTGTTAAGGAGCCAGCTGACTTCTCCAGGGAATAATCCTGGAAACTGTGTTAATGGTCCTTTTTAACTTGAGGCTTGTTTCCATTGTACAACACGCATTCCATGGAGCACAAACTTCTCTGAAGCAGTTCAAACAACACACAACATCACAAGACTTGAAGCGACCTTCACAAGGTAAGAGCCGTTAAAAGTTTAATGGAAGAATCAATATAATTGGAGGAAACACTAAATGCTAGAAGTGAGGGCAAAGCAGTGATGCAGATGCAGAACAAGGAAAGCCTCACGCTCTACCTTCACATCAGCTACAAGTTTGACAGGAACTAAGGACACGCATGGGGCATGAACACCTTGTATCAGCATGCCTTAGGGAGGGGAAGAGCTTGAATACTAATACTTGAATGCGAGTGTCTCCTATACACCATTCAGCTTATCACATCACCAGGAAAGCAAGGCACTAGCACTGCTGCTTGTACACATTCACGCTTTGCAGACAAGCTCTTAATAAGCAGACAGACCTCTACAGTTCTCTGATAAACACCTGTGAATAGTACTGTCTTTACAAAAGGATTGCTAGCAGTGTTGTAGCTACTACTACACAAAACAATCTACATTAGTATCAGATGTTTCAAGCACAAAACCATAACCAAAGTACCTGCTGCAATAAAAAGGAAAAATTTGCTTCTGTTTTTAAGTGACATCATTTAAACATATGGTATTTAGAAAAACTCTTATTGGAATCGTCTCTTCAGCTACTTACTCCAAAATTTTATCTTTCATAGGAGCTATGTTCTTTCAAAACATAATATTTATGCAACGTAAATTCTTTATTCTAGAATACATCTTTACATGTTTCTCCTCCAATTTTTTTTTTGATGGTACAGATTTTATACAATGAAAAATTGGACCACAAAATGTAAGGAAGACTTATATACCGAAAGGGCTAAATGAAGGTTCTTACATTTCACCTGCAGATTACTTTCTTGGCTTCAAGAGTGCTCTGCCTAGCTGGGAGATGCATGTGTGCAAGACTCAGGCTAAGAGTATTACCTGGAGTTTTAGAAACCTGATCCAAGTTTGCATACTGTAGCATTAGAGTTAACTGCTACTCAGACAACCATTCTAGCGATGCTAACCCATCCACTCACATCTTAGTTTACTGGACATTACATGGTCAAAAGATAGAATAGCAGAAGGAAGTTGTCAGCAAAGCAGTTTTTCTAAAGTATGCAATCACACACAAACAGACCAGTAATTAGCCAGACAATCTAAATGAAAACAACAAAAAAATTGATTCTATTAGAATGAAAGAATTCCTTCTGAACATGCCACAGAAACTGATTTCCTATAAATATGAAAAAAATACTGTAAAAGAAATGTTGTAAACTTAAATATATGTCTTCTACATCTTAAAAAGCTTGGGAAGTGCAATACATTTTTCAAATATCAAGTAATAGAACAAAGGCAACCTTATTTCACCCTACCTGTTGCCATTTGCCTTTAACTGCTGGATCTCTGATAGACTGGCAATGTCTCTGGATTTGCTGGATGACACCCTGGTAATATACCATAGAAGAGTCATAATTCCCAAGGAGTGCATATTCTCTTCCTTTTTTGGCATTATCACAAATCTCTGCTAAATTCATTTTCACTCAGAAATCTAAAAAAGAACATAATCATCAGAAAAACAAACTTTACATGCTGTAGAATATTTCTAGCTATGACACTTAGGTTTTGTTTTTTTCTCTCACGGTTGAATTATGTCTTTCCACCCCCTGTTTCAGGCCCACTTTTTCAATCATTTAGCTCTGGAGTATCTCTTTACTAGACTAAGGTCTCAGATCATGAATCGTAACTCTCGTATAGTGATAAAAAACACAACTTCTTTGCTGCCTTTGGCCCCAAATCCTGTTAAATTAATGCAAGAAAATTAAATGTTCTGCCCACACTGAGCCCAACAAGCCAACCTTTAATTTGTAGATCACCACAATATATTAGCAGCCACCAAGCCATGAATCACAGATCACATGAGGCATTCAGTTGCTTTTTATACCGGTGTATTACATACGTGCCTAAATGTGCCAACCAGCATCAGGGAAGTCTGCACTTAGCACTTTCAAGAGCCTTTCCCCTCATGAGATTATGATATGGTTGAATGACAGCTCCACTACAGACAAAGTTGAGAGCCTCATTCTGTACAAATAGTCTTTCAAAGTACTCCAACATCCACATACTGACACGGAGTTTTTCATTAGATTTAGTATGTCACTTTGGGATTTATGGTAGTTAGCAATACAGAGTTAAGATTTCTTAAAACAGTGATTCCCAAAGTACAGCCCTCTCTACTCCCTAAAACAATTTATGATTTACGGATTTTACTAACTTTTTTATACAAGTAATAAATTGCAGCATTTCTTAAAGGCAAACCCACAGTCCACCTTCTCCCAGTAACCATTCAAGAAAGCAATATTAATCCACACATTCAAAAGTAAGCTATGTTGTACAGGTAGGTTTGTATTTGAGGTTCAAGACTGAAGCAGTGCCTGCCCCTTTATCTGAATCCCACATGACTCAAAGTCTATGTCCTTACCACACAAAAAGAGCACCAATTCCTTTCTTTTGTCCTCTCACTCAGGGTGGGTGGCATTCCCTGACATTCGCCCTGATATAAACCTCTGGAAATCAAAAATAAAAATTACCATTCAGAGCTACGCAGTGCAGAGAGTTGCACTGGCCAAGGCGGAGGAGGCCAGCTCTGGAGAGTTGTTCACTAGCTGCATCGAGGGTTTGGCCAGACCAAGGTGGTAGAGAAGAAATGGGGAAGGAAGGATACAGCCAAACAGGGAGAGAGCCAGGCTTGGGGGCTGGCACAGCACACAGTTCAGATTACACAGCTGAAGGCAGCCCGTGATGCAGGAGTGTGTGCAGTAGGAGCAGGTGGTAGCAGAGAGAGAAACCAGAGCAGGGAGAAACAACCTTTTACAGCATAGTGAGTTACAAAAACGTTAGTAGTTGTCACAGAACAGACAAGATAGGATCAGGATGGAATTAAGGAGGATGTATCTTATACCTTCAAATCTCTGACAAGAAGTCAAACATATATCCACGTAGTGTTCAGGGGGGGCGGAATGAAGGTTGCCTATAGCAAACACATGCTCTGCCCTCAGTGGTGCCAAACTGATGGTCCTACTGTGGCAGGTGCAGCCACCCTGAAAGGGGCCTGACAAAGACCAGGGCTTGCACAAACTCACAATAAATATCAGCTCTAGGACTTGAGCTATGACTTGGCTCCTCACAGTCTCAGGCCCCTTAGCCTGCCTTTGTCTTGCCTTTGCCCCAACTAATGAGCATGACCTCAGTTCAAACTCCGTCAGGGTATAAATGGAGCCCCAAAAGAGAACCAAATTGAGTTGGTCCTCCTCGGAACAGCAGGTGTGCAGGCAGGGACTCTCCCCTTGGATCAGTACACTGTTAAAGCAAACTACATGGGAGCGAATAAGCCTTCACCCCCGTTTTGGTGAGTGAATTATTTCTTCAGGATATCCTGAGTCATGCCGAGGTAAGTGACCCCTTGGTTTTCAGTCCCCTTGAGTGGGAGATATTCCCTTCTGTGAGTGTACATGTATTTTGGTTCATCTTTATTGACGAGTATTCCTTAGAGGTTAAGAATTCATTGCGTAGTAATATATTCCTGACTGACATCTCAACTTGTAATTAACTTCGGTCTGTCGGAGTGCTAGGCAACTTTGATTGTGATAAATCTGCATGTTTGGGTAGCTACTGCTGGCTGTTTTGTGGGTGCCTCCGCAACTCTCACTGCTGCCTGCAGCTGCACACCAGGTCTGCTCCACCACCTCTTCACTCCTGCTCCCTGCAATTAAGCCACAGAAACCTGCTGCCCTCACCTAACCCACAGGCCACGCTGCTTCCACATACATGGATGAAGACTTTGATGGCAAGAACATGCTGCTACCCCACGGCTGGCACTCCACCAGTAAGACACATTGAGGCTTACTTGTCCTTGTGCTGTGCCAGATGTTTCAGCTTGTGGATCGTTTCCATGGATTGATACAAACTTCTGGGCAGAACTAAGGTGGAAAGGGTAACGACCCTAATTTTGTTTTCTCTCACTGCTGAAGAAGGGCAGGATTATCAGTGGACAGCTCTAGCTCTGTGGCAATTAAGACCGTTTAAGTTTAAAATAGAGAAGATGAAAACTGAGAGGGAAAAGTGTTGTCACTTGCATTGCACTGGAAACGGATAAAAAGATAGAAATGGAATATAGGTTACCACCTAACCAGATGTTAGCAGTCAACTTAAATGAACAAAACACCACCTGGGGCAGAATGTACTGCCCCATCTTCAAATACACCCAGGTTAGGATCTGCTACACAACCAGCTTGTCACCGTAAGGAAAACAGTCCTCAAATCTCTGGAGGTTTTCTCCACATGTAGCAAAAAAGAGAGAGTAAATAAAACATTTCTAAGGAACTGCTGCATTTGGTTCCTAAAAAGCCATTAAAGGGAATGCAGTACTTTAGCAATCTTTTGTAGGTGTTTATTACAGTTAGTTCCAACCCTGCAGGCATGTGTTCCCTTTTGCCATAAGAGGGCTGACACTCACATCCAGCTCCCCTGACTCCCAGGAGAGTGCTCCTCTTACTGGAGGAGAAAACCTCCTTGTCTCTGGTGGAAGCTGGGCCAACCCATGGGCAGGAGGCAAGGCACAGAGGGCACTCAAACACATGCTCGC
>NW_010388325.1:0-6279 GCF_000710305.1 Buceros rhinoceros silvestris | reverse complement strand
AGAGCGGTTAGAGCAGGGAGCTGGGAAGTGGGAGGCAGAAAAATTTATTTGATCTAAAATCTGCAGACAGAAACCAAATGAGAGTCTTCCATTTCCTCCAGTAACTAAGAGGGGACATCTGGCCTCATGGTGGTGACATTAAAGCTTAAGCAAAAGCTTGATGCTCTGTATCTCACATTGGAGAGCTTCTAAACATCAACAGGCACTGAAACTGGGAGCATATAGGGAGGCTGGTGGATGTATATTTATATGCCTACTGAGTCGTCAATGCCTCCAGAGCTAGGCTGACAAATGCCTCTGGATCTTTCTCTTGGATTCAGGCACTTCAATTTTTACTTACCACCTACCCTAGACACCAAAGCAGGGAGAATAGCTTGAGAAGGTGAATATAACATCACCCATATCCCCGAGACATGTTTGAAGCAGCAACTGTAGACCTCAGTGATACATCAGTGCTCACCCTGACCCCTGGGCAGCTCTTTGAGGTCCTATTGCAAAAAGACTGGATATTCTAAACTACTGGCTAAAACTGGTTTAAACAAGGTGAATAAAACATCACCCATATCCCCGAGACATGTTTGAAGCAGCAACTGTAGACCTCAGTGATACATCAGTGCTCACCCTGACCCCTGGGCAGCTCTTTGAGGTCCTATTGCAAAAAGACTGGATATTCTAAACTACTGGCTAAAACTGGTTTAAACAAACTACAAACTTTTTGCGCACACCAGCAATGGTAATGTTAGTTCAAAATAACCAAAGCAAGTCAAAACAAATAGGTCTAAAATTAAGGAAAAATTATTTTTAGGAAGGAATTCCTTCTTGGATTGCTTTCTGGACAACTACATCCTTCAGCACTAGGGGTGGGGAAGAACAGGTAGCTAGAACTAAATGGGGGCTCTTTCGTGTTATGTACTTATATTTTATTATCTGTTTTACATTTTATTATAGAGGTCAGATGACATTGCAAACATCCAAGGAATCAGAAATACGGAAGTTATAAATTGTGCTTTTATTGTTTGGTTTTTGTTGTTTGGGATTTTGTTTAAATATCTGTTTTTCCTACTCTATCACAGCCACATCTTTTAAGTAAATACACAGCCAGGGACAACTGTTGTCAGGTACATTTAGAACAACTTACACATTACTTGTGTCACCAGCTTTTCATCCTGTCTTCCCTGCACTAGACCATAACAGCTCCACAGCGCGTCTAGATACCCCTGGAGATTTCTTAGTTCACGGATCATTGACAAGAAGAGACGTTACAGACATTCACATCGGCATAGCTGCCACACATGGGGTCTTAAGCCCACTTGTTAAAAACCCTGCAGCAGCTAGCCTAAAAGGTCACAGGGGATATTAATCTCTATTCTTTGGAGCATAAGCTGAGCTGATCCCTATCTGGGGTCAGAAAAGAATTTTTCTCCCAGAACTAAAGCAACGCACAATTGAGGAAGATCCAAAAGACAGTCTCTAGTTTAACATTAAAGCATTATACATACACAAACATATCCACAGGCAGATGCAGTGACTGCATGAATGGTGAACAAAGGGGGACAGCTTGTTTAGCAGCTATTCCAAACTTGTGTGCAACACCAGTGGGAACGCAGGACAACTGCCCCCCCTTCAGCCTGTCTTCCACTTAACCTCACCACAGTGCTACCAGAGGCAATAAATGCCCTCCCCTATAGACGGGGTCTGTAGCAGCGGTTTTCCAGTTGCTTGCTATTGAACATTCAGCTCTGCAAGATCTGCCAAAACAAAAGGCATCTCTGCTACCTTTCCATGTCTCTTTTATGCCTCTGAGTTTTGACACAATCTGTTACACAACTGTGTCCCATTTTCTCCAAAGGCACTCGACTCCTGCACCGGATGGATCACACTCACTAAATGAGCAGTCATCATTTTTGCTTTACTCTCATTGTTTTAATAGTCACATCAACCTTTACTAAGCAGAATTTTCTCCAAATCAGTTGTTAATTCCTCACTGATAGGGCTTTAACATACCTGTATTTTCTGGACATGTGTCTTTAGCTGAACAAAATTTTTCACAGGCAGACCAAGAATTTTCCACAGCGCCCTGAGATTGATGGACATATGGTCTCACATCACAGCAGCTGTGCAGTACTGCTGACTGGACAGCTGAACATCTGGAAAGGCCTGGACATACACAGACAAAGACTGGTTACTAATTCTGTTTCTCATTTTCTGTAACTCAGCCGTGCAGCATGATGTCAGGCATCCCAAAATGCAATGTAAGGGACCCAACTAATGTCACAAGACAGAGAGCCACGTTATTAGGCACCATCTTCTAAAATCCAGTGCTGAGGTATGACTATACGTTTTCCACTTCTACAAAACAGAGCCAGGATGGCCCTCTGCCACTGCACAACCCCTGATCAGGTTGATTGCCACACAGAACAAAGCAAGGAAGAGAATTCCAGTGTTGACGTTTTTATTTTTGGATTTATCCACCTTTTTGTGTACCCATTTAAATTACCAGAGTCTAATCAATGCACTGAAGGAAGCTGTTGCTTTCTCAAATTCTTCTTACTTCTTGGAAGCTTTTCCTTACAATTAATCTGAACTTCCCCTTCTTAGTTTAAGGCTGTATTATTTTTGTAAGCCAGCTTTGACCAGTTTTGAACAGCTTCATCTCCCTCGATTATGTTTTCACTTAAAACAGTACAAAGAGCCTATTTTCCATTTTCTCTTCAAAGTTAAACTTGTTAAAATAGAGACATATAACAATATGATGATATTTTACCTGGAAAAAACATAATTGGAACATTATCAGAGGAAGAAAAAAGCATTTTTTCCCTGCATGACATGAGATTCCTACTGGAAACCTACAGAAGTCTATTTCTGACTGAAACAGAGACTGTATTTCTTTTTCATGTGCCTGATCTATTTTATTTGATTTTAAAGAGTAAGTTATTCCAAAATGCAATTATTCAGAAAGATTTAAATAAGGCTAGTCTGCTTTATTAGAAAGATTATCCCTTTTGTTTTGGATTTGGGTGTAGAACAACTGATCTTCCTTTCTAACAATTAACTGTCCCTGTTCAGAAGTAATCACTGACTCTGCAGACAATTATCAAGCATTACGTTCACATGACAAAAACCAACATTTTAACTGATCATTGACAAATAAAATACAAACAAACATAAGGCTTGCCAAGTTCCACAGCCAAATCTATCCTTCCCTTTTTTTTTTAAACTTGCAGCTGTGGTCCCAAGGACTGGCGTGGAAGCTAACAATCATTACCTCACAGGATAACAACTCCTGTTAAAAATATATATATAAATAAGAATGTGGCTCAGTTTCAGCAGATTTGAACTACATTTAAATGGCTTCTTGAATCAAAGACAAGAACTGTGCTATGCCAGTGCTCTGCTCTTTTTTTGCTTGTGCTGTGTGCATCAGCAGCGACAAGAACGGCTACAACTGCAGCAGCGACTCCGGGGATGCGGCAGGTAATGTCAGTGGAGTGTTCACTCCCCGCTCCGCACGTCACTTCAAAGCAAGCACACAGACCAGATAAAAAATACACACACACACACACACTGTGGTCCAGGAAATGCAGCACCAAGGGATCTTTCGATTCAGTTAACTGCTTTCTGTTAACTGTTTTTTTGCTTCTTTGCACTGAAACTCTGTTTTGAAATAGCAGATGTGGAGTTAATGGGGAAATGTGTATGAAGTGGGAAGGAGAAGAAGCATGCACACAGGCCTAAAACTATTTTTGGGTGGAATCTTCAGAGACCTAACTTGAAACAGTGAGTTGAATGTTACTTTAAATGCAAGGGGGGAAAAGAAAATCTTCAAATGAAGCAAAGACATTCACTACAAGTTAGCAGTAAACACAAATACGTAAGAAACTATTGAACAGTTGGTCAGTGTTTTAGTTTGAGATAATACACTATTTCAGTGAGCAGAAAGCACTCTGGAGAATGAGACAGCCATTTGCAAAGGCTTTGAACTACATTTTTTTTTTTTTAAGAACTAGAAAGAGGAGAATCAGAGATGGCCATGCCTGAAACTGATTCCTAAAACTGACTGCAAAATGTATCCTTCTCCAGAGCACCTTGTGTACCAGCTTCAGGCATGTCCATATGGTCATATCACTGTTATTCAGGGTTATGAGGTGTTCATCAGCTAGGCTGGGTAGCAGAAATGAAAGCAGCTGACACAAACACTATGGGGCGCTCTGGGGAGCCTAACTCCATACATATGCAGTTCAGGCAGCAAGAGGCTTGATCGCCCTTCTCCATCTTAGCCATGCTGGACCCATGCTGGCTCCACACATCTCTCTTCTCTCCAGCACAGTCTCCAGGGCTGCTGGCATTAGGACCACACAAAACCCAAGCCAGTGTTCAGGTGGCACCAGCCCTGAGGTCACCTCCTCTGACATGATACAAGGCTCAGATACCTGAAGGATTCTGCAGGGCTTGTCTGGAGCTCAACAAAGTAGAGCTCAGCCCAAATCAATAATCCCTCTGGTCCTCTGTGGAACCACTCGCCTCTCTGGATATTACGTGTGTAAGCACTTCTGGAAGGGCAAACATGCCACCAAAAACTCCCAAGATGGGTCTGCGCAGAGCCAGCTTGGGTTCAACTTGTTTATTAGGTCAGGCTCTGCGCCAAGAAAGGCAGTTAAACTGCTCCTGCACCTGGCCCTGGATACAGCATACCCATGTTCCCACAGCACTGCAGCCCATGAGTTCTGCCAGACCATAGTCAGCTTCACAAAGATTCACTTCTGGTGCTGCTACATTCCTAGCGCAGCCAATCTGCAACCCAGATAAACTTTCCATGAATAATTGCAGGTTTAATGGACTCACACATGTGTTTATAACCCTGACTCATAAGGTCAGAATTTAGGGCTGAATACTTTTCCACCTTTTGAATTCCCTTTTGAATTCCAGAGAATGGACTCTTTAAGACTATGAATGAATATTTTTTTAATTAGAATTTTGTTTTTTTTAAATTCTTCTAAAGAACAGTATATGTTCTTTAAAATTTACATTTATATGTGTATTGCTGCTAGTGCTACAGACATGGTCTTCAGATTTCTCAGCTCGTCCATGGAAGAATCACCTTTTATTTTGTTTTTTCTTTTTGCAATTATTTACACAGGAGAACAGATAAAGGCCTATTCTTGCTTCCTTGTCTTCCATTTACTTTTCTATCCTGAGATTGTGATTAGCTCAGGGCAGGAGCCATTCTTCTCCATTACCTGACCAAAAGCCCAAGTCTCTGAGAAAGGCACTCTGGAAGCGTGCTGCAGCAGTGATGTTCACTTCTGCAGTCTGTAAGTACTAGGAGCTGCAAGAAGCATAAGCCTGCCTAGGATATATCTGACATGAGGGTGAAGGAATAGAAAAAAAGCCGCACACACCCAAAAACTTTCAAATGCAATAAAAATCAAACACCCATTGGAAAGAAACCCATCTCTGTGACATTTGAATCTCACTAGATTAGAAATACACAATATTCATATACAAGGGAGTACTAATGCACTAAGGCTTTTAAGATACAAATTTTCAGGAAGAAAAGATAACTCCCTCTAATATACCGATCATAAACATACGTATTTTAAACATTACATGGAACAGGAACTGTAATTTTATGCCCTGCCCTGCCTATTGGGGAATACAAGATAAAGGATAACACTAGAACTGTCATCAGAAGAAATGAACAGGGGAAAGAGGCAAATGCCAATACTGACATTGTGACAGAAATGTGGGCACAACAGAAAAGAAGCAAAGTTATTTTAAAAAGCATATCACGTCTCTCATTTAAAGATTACCTAGCGCAACAAGCTCAACGGAGCCTACCTACGGTAGGACTCATGAAACTGCAAACTATAAAGTAAACTGGTTGGGGAAACTTTACAGGGCCACTAGCTCCTGGTTCTCTTTGACCGTTGCCTCCTTCATATCCATCTACCCAGCCTCCAACCTACCCAACCTTCTGCATAGCTCTCCTCTTGCATCTGCTCTGCCACTCCTCCTCCAGCAGACCTCCCTTTTCACCCATCTACCCGTGTTCCCAGTGTGCCTTCTTTCCTCAGCCTCCAGTAGAGTCCACTGGCATCCACGCACCATCCAATCCACCCTCCCCGTAACGCACCCCCTAACTGCAGCCACCCACCCGCGTTCCCCCCGTACCTCCCCTCCCCTGTATTTACTCATCCTGCAACACGCCCCGCCTTCTGCAGCCGCCTACCCCCCAGCCCACCCCTCCCGCCCACGCCCCCGAGCCCGGCTGACCGCACA
>NW_010388324.1:5770-15701 GCF_000710305.1 Buceros rhinoceros silvestris | reverse complement strand
TGGCTGCCCAACTCGGTCTTTGCACGACTCCCCTGCAGCTACCGGATTTCTTTAAACCGACACAGCTTATTGTTTAGTAGGCTGGATTATAATCTCGGTCTAATTTCCAGGTGACATAATGAAGGCACTTCAGTAACACCAAGGGAATTCAGGCCAGAAGATCCCGGCATGAATTTGCAGCATTTCCACTCTTGTCTTTGCAGGACGGATGAAGTGTTTCGCTGATGTGTGCACGCTGGCCAGAGGCAGCAGGGAGAGCACCCCCAGGGACCGAGGGCTGCGCAGAAGCCGCTGGGGGGTGTAAGTCGCGATCGCTCCAGCTGCTGCTGCCACTGCTGCTGCCAGCAAAAAGCTGCTGTTGGATGCTGCACGCCGTCAGGTCAAGGATGGAGCGGCCAGCACCAGAGGCTTCCTGGTTAGAAAGATTCATTCCAGTGTCACAAGCCTTTCAGCCGGAGAAAGATCTTCATTGTTAATGAGTCCTCCGTGTGTCTGCAGCTCTGAAGAGGGATACGGGGCAAATATAAATATGGAGGCACCTCCTGCATCACACGGTTGAGGAGGAAAGAAAAGTCCATGAGTGTAATCCAGAGGTTGGGTGGATTGAACGGGTTTCTCTTCAGAGCCTAAACTTGCTCTGTTTGTTGTGAAGGGCTTGTTTTCCCGTGGGCTGAGTTCCCAGCCTGGTCTTGGCCCACCCCAGCCCCATGGCCCTGCCCGGCCACCGCGGGCTGGGTCTGTCGGCGTGGCCTTCATCCTGGAAGAGAGCAGTCTATTATCCTCTGGGTTCAGGAGGAAGGATCCCTCTCTGAGGTGTGCAAACACCAGACTACTGAGGAGGCAAGTCAGGTCTGGAGGAAGGTAATTCTGGAGAGTTGAGTCCAGGGGAGTGTTAGACCTGCGAGACTGCGGCAAGATCCGGACACGCCGGCCCTGTCTGACGCGAAGTACGACCTGTGCAAATTCCTCCTTTTCCAGGGCGAGAGTTTTCAAAATAATTTCAGATTTCACATTTTGCACAACATTTAATCCCACTCTTCCCCTTTATTGTGTTTTGTGCACATCTTGAACCTGCGGAACCACCCAGACTCCCATCCGTGCATCAGCTGGGTGACTCACTCTTTAAACATTACTTAACCCACAAAGATGAACATTGACTTTGCGTAACAGATCTCTGGCAAAGAGCGTTAATTTGCCGAAGTTTTTGTGTGAATTAGAAGAATCTGGGATACCCTTTGTAGACAAGTTTCATGCATCGCGGTTTGACTCACGACTCTCTTATCTGGTATCATCTTCATGGCTTTATGTACCTCTCACCCGCCTACATCTCAGATTTATTTTCCTCCTACTCACCCTTTTGCTCACTACACCCCTCCCCGTGCTCCTCTAACTCATTTTCCTCCTCTGTTTTGTTCTTTCCCTCTTCTTCCCTCATCTCCGGCGCCTGCAGTGTCTAGCTGCTAGGATGCTTGGCCGAGGGGCTGATGTGGACTTTGCAGCCAAGGGTGAAGGGCCGTTCTGGGCTCCTTGAAAGACTTACAGCGAGAGTGACCATGAGTGTTTCGGTACGTGGATTTTCTTAACTGCTGCTCCTCATCCCAGGCCAGAACTCTCTTGTAATGTTAGTCCCAAGTTGCAGGACATCTAGATGGCTTTTGTCAGCCTTGTGGACAGACTCACAGAAGTGTGCGGGCAACGGTGGTTGTTAGGACAGCCCTCACCGGGTATCCCCACGATAGCTACTCCTGAAGCGCACGGAGTGCTTGGGGTGGAGGGAAGCTGCTGTTGGGCGAGGTCTTTCTGAAGGCACAGAAATTCTTCAAAGCCGTACGAAATGAAATGGAGCCAAAGAGCTCGTTAAACGCTGATCTTCAAGTGCCGCCGCTGAGCCGATGGGATTTATGCTGTATCCTGGCAATCGCTCGGTGGGGCTGGAGCCCCGTCTTCCATCCCTGTCAGAGTGACGCTGCGCTCTTCTGCGCCGAGGATCTTCCAGGGTCTCCGGGGCAGCTTCCTGCAGCCGGGCATAGAGAAGGCGGGTGGTTCGCTGCTCACAAAGCTTCGCTTTGCTATAGCTGGGAGATGACTAAACCCTCTGGCTTCACAGGTAAAACCCCAGCGTAAGAACAACCGTGCTCCTTTCACTGTAGCACGTTTTAGTCAAGAACAGGTATTTCCTGAAAAGATTTTAGTTGGGGACAGTACCTGGAGGCAGCCACAAAAGGTCACTTTTTCCTCAAATCTGTATTAATATGCTTGAAATCACGTGCAAGGTGTTGGCAGCAGGGCACCCACGGCCAGCGCGAGTCTGCCGGTGTTGCCGTGTTTGCTGGCAGTGAGGTGAAGGCTCTGTGTTGGCTCCAGGAGATGGTGGGGCTGAAATGTCTTGACACACGCCCCTGAAGTACTTTGCCCATTATTCATTGTAGGTTTGTCCCATTTTGCAGGGTCTGAAAGGTCATGCTTTGGAGATGGCTGCTGCTCCTTCTGAAACCGCAGGCCTGATGAGGTGGGGCTGTGACTCTGCCGGGAGAATACAAAAGACGGTGAAAAAGGTCCATCGTGACTGACCTGCCTTGAGCTGCACTAGTAGCAAAGGCCTGAGGTCATCTGCATCTGAGGTAAGGGAACGAATTCTCCTTTATAAAGATGACATTAAAGCAGGAAGACAAGCCCTAATAATGTATTTCCGTGTTAATAGAAGCTGGCAGATGCTGGGAGGAGGGTTGGGTTATCCAATTAGCCTTCCCTGCTTCGACTTCAGCGGCTCCCCCCATCAGTCTCGGCGTTTCCCGCAGGAGTGCTGGTATATTCCACAGTCCTCAGGAGTCTGCTTGGGCTGACAAGGCAGGAAGGAGCATTTCTCATGGGTTAATGTAATGGCCTTCAAATGGAGCGTGTGTGTGTGTGTGTGTGCGTGCAAAATCGCCGTCTGGCCAGAGGCAACCGTTCGTAGCAGTTTGGCTGCAGCTCCTCTCCCGCTTCGCCACCGCGGAGCAGGTCGTGTCACTTGGCAGAGCACGTGTCACTGGCCTGTGCGAACACGCGGCGTGTTGGGTGTGCAGACACGTGCTCCGGGATCACCCAACGCCGCTGAGCACCGCTGCGTGTAAACGAGCTGGCAGGTGGCTCCAGGCCGTGCCTGTCGCCAGCACCTTCCTCGGTGTCAAGACAAGACCCAAGCCCACACTGTTGTTGGTGCTCAGGACCTGGGCACCCGAGCCTGGGGGATGAAAATCACTGCAGCCCACCCCATTGGCCTCATCCCGTGGTCTGGGTGGTGGCGGGAACAAAAAACATGAGTAGAGTTGCTGTGTGATCTAGTCACCAAAGCCTGGGAGCCGAAGAATGGGTTCAGCCTAGAGAAACAGCTGCTTTTCTGCTTCTGAAACCTCCCAGGAGTAAGAGAAGGGCTTCCATAACCTGGATGAACCTCTCTGAAGCTGCTGCGCTGCCACTTTGCAGCTAGAAGGGGAGAAGCCGTTCAGTGCCCTGCAGAGCGAGCGGGGAAAGAATTGTCATCTGCAGCACTTAGCTGGTTAGAAACCCAGAGCAGAGGGCAAGCTCTCCACCTCCGGGAAGTGACCTGGAATTCAGGTGGGCGCGTGGGGTGGCTTTGCTGATGACTCTTTGGGGCAGGAGCGCTAGAGGAGAGGCAATTCAGATAGGCTGTGCTCCTTCCCAGAGCTCCCCAGCTTGAACGCAAGGACGCTCTGGAGAGAGGGACCTTAGCTGGTGCTTGCTGAAGGAGACCTGCGGACAGGCAAGCTGTACCTGGTGCCCCCTGGTACCAGACTGTGAGTGTCTGAAAACAAGCGAATTCACCTCTCTTGACTTCTCGTGAACAAAATAACCTACAGTGCAACCTCTGCCGTTACTGCAGTGCAGACAGGGCCAGCTTCCTCACCGAGAACCTTGCGGAGAACGAGCAGTATCGGCAATGATCGGGAAACTGTCGCGAGACCTGGATTCGTGTGACCCTCTTCCCACGGGCAGGGCTCCAGACCTCACGCTGACCCCTCTCTTCCTCCTTCCAGCTGGCCAGAGCCCAGAGCTGGCCCTATAAGCGTTGTTTGTTGCTGCATTCTCAGCAGCAAACGACACCTTTCGCTGCCGACAGCTCCTGTATGTTGTTGCCGACCCGCTCCAGCACAGCGCGGGGAAAGGAAGCTGCTGCTCAGCGCTCCTGCCTCCGCAGAAATATTCTCAGGGCGCTGAGGTGAGCTGGACTTGCTGTCTCTGTGAATCAGGCAGGAGGTGCCTAGAACTGAGTGCTGGGGGTTGGTGAGCGCTGAGAATGCTGTCTCGGGCCTCCCCGCTGGGTGTGCCAGCCCAAAGTGTCATTGCAGGACCCCGGGTTTGGAATCCCCGCCTCGGCAAACGGGGCCCAGGCTTACCCAGGGCGTCCCACCGTGCCCGGGCGTTAGAGTGGCGTTGGGCTGGTTCTGCAGCCGTACCCCAGCTCTAACAGGATCTATTTGCTAAGAAAAGACACGGTTAGCAGGGCTCCTTCCTCACGCCCTCAGCACCAAACCTCGGCCAGGAGCCCCTTTTATAGAAAGGTGCAGGCGTGTGGGCGCGGGATTGTGTTGGTCGCTGCTCCTGTTCCTGCAGTGGGCCGGGAGGGGATCAAAGAGGTTGTGCTGTACCAAAGAAAAGAAGATTAAAAAGGCAGGTGGCCTACGGGATCTATTAATAATACAAGGGAGAGCAGAACGTGGTTGCACAGAGTCATAGCCTTGAGGCACAGCCTGTGAAAGCACGACAACAGCAAATTGTGGCTTTTAGGGCCAGATTTATCGCAGCAGCCGAATAACTATCTCCCAATATACAAGTTATGCATTTGCCATCAATTGTAGGAGACCAGCAGAGTTTTTAAATCAATACTGGCTTGAGCGTGGTGTGTTTTCCGTCTTGCACCGTGTGCTTGCTCCCAGGACTTCAACCAGCTCCAAGCTGAGCATAATGTTTGCCATCACTTGCAACTCGACTATTTAAATTGCAGGAGCAGGCTTGCCATTTCGCAGCGGCTGATCGTAATCAGCGGGTCACCCGCCTCCCTGCTGCCCTCGGGAGAAAGATAAAAGGAAGAGGGTAAGAAAAAAGCCTGCTGTTACTCTGGAACTGGAAGCTGGGCTGTTGGCAGGTGTATGGCAGTCATTCACAGAAATCCTGCGTATTCTCTTGGAAGGGTTTTGGCCAGCGCAGGGCCGGTGTAGCTGGGCAGAAGTGATGCATGTGGCCAGTCCTGCGCATGTCTTCCGCTCTGAAGCCCTTCCCTGCCCAGGGGAAAAATACATCCTCCTGCCTGCAGCAGGTACTGGGGGAGCACAGGGCTTGTCTGGTGAGTTGCTGCTTTTACCTACTTTCTAAATCAGGCTATGGGTCCTCTGCAGCTAAAAATGTAGGAACCAGCTGTCTGTTTTAGGAGTAGAAAAGCCTTTCATGTGGAAATTCAAAAAAGGGAGAAAACTGAGCTTCGGGCTGACTACCAGAAGGGCAATAGCGTCAAACAACTTCTTCTGATCTTTTTCCAGTCTTTGCACGCATTCAGCGTGCTAATTCAGTGCACAACCAATGACATCGTCCGCGTCTTATGCTCAGCCTAAAAACCATACCCGGTACTTCACAGAGAAGTAAAAACATGCCGGCATCGCAGACACGAGTCCTTCCACCGGCTGCGTGTGGACAGGCTGGAGAAGAGGAGCCTCTTCTTCCTGTTGGGAATGAGCGGGCAGTGGTACAGCAAGGTGGCGTGTTGTGTGGATAACTGCCAAGCACGGCAGAGAGCCAGCCCCGCCACGAAATCCAGCCATCCGGGCTGCCCTACTTCCTGGGGTCCTTAACGCTGCTGCAGGAAGCAGGAAGCCAGCGGAACACCCTGGAGCTGTCACACACGACCAAACCAGCCCTCCCAAGTGGACTGGTTCCGAGTAACCGGGAAGGACACAGCGAACTGAGCAGAAATGCTGAAATGCTGCAGTATAAACGCCTTTGCGCCCTCCCCGTGATTACACCCAGGCTTCAGCTCCCCAAATCCTAGAGGGTAAAGCCTAGAAAAGACTTAACCGACTTAAGCAAAGGCGTGGTAGGCTCACAGAGGTAGAGCTTGTGTACTTGGAGGGGCTGGTGTGCTACGGGGCTGCAGCCTGGAAAGGAACAGAAAGAGCGGGTGGTGAGCCAGTGAAAGCGTAAACCTCTGGGGAAGCTGAACAGCTGATAACTATTCCCTGCCAACCGTAGTGTAAGAAACCGGAGAAATAGAACTGAACAGCTCAAATTCTGGAGAAGCAAACAGAAGGAGGTAATTTTTCACACAGTGTGATGGAATTTGTTGTTCCAGGATAACGCCAAAATTTTACAGCGGTTCAAAAAGGATTTTGATGGGTTCAGAGAAGCAACACATACCGAAGTTACAGAATACCGAGACAGTGAGTCTGATGAGGAAACCTTAGTGCTGGCAGCTGGGAGGGTGGCTGGTACAAGTGTCACTGCGTGCCTGCCTTGGCCACCGGCAGAGACAGGACCCCAAACTAGACAAGCCTGAACATTTATGCCACCAGTCTGAAGAATCTGGGTCTTTTTCCCCTCGGGGAGGGTGAACAGTAGAGCATGAGTAAGGACAGCTTGGGTAGAACATGAGAGAACAGTAGAGCATGAGTAAGGACAGCTCCCAGTTTGGGGCTGGGCGGGATGCCCAGCGGGCAGTGTCCCCGGGGTGTGACCGGAGAGACCGCATTGCTGGGGAGATGCTGCCGAGATTGGAGCCCTGAATCAGGCAGCGCTGCGGTGCGTGTCCCGTGTGACTCATTCCAAACCACTGCTCAGAGTGTCTGTGTCTATGTCAGGTCTCGTCTCGGTCTGCTGGGTGCTCTCACCTAGCACCTGCCTGTACTGGTGAGAGTCACACGGGGCCTGGACCCGTGCGTTGCTGTGTGAGCTGACAGGACGGCCGGATTTGAGAAGCTTTGTTCCTCATCGCTCTTCCATAAAGGTTTCAGGTTGCTTTGTTTTTCTCGCCAGGGATGTCTGCCTGGGATTATCAGTACCACCGTCACCCGAACAAAGCCAACATTTATTAAACACAGACAGAACGTGAACTCCAAGTGAAAGAAAGAGTTTGCCTAACAAATCTCATGGTATTTGCATTTCTCCCAAAGTAAGCAAGGTAAAACATTCGCAGCTCCATTACCGAGAAAGAAGAAAAGCCTCTGCACCGCGCCAGCCATGTTCTGTCTCTCCTCGGCTTGGGGCCTCTGCCAGCACGACGCTGCTCTCCGGGGACCTGTATCCTCCATTCGCCCACCCTATCGAGTTCCCTCACTGACTGGAAGGCTGACATACCCCGAAAGACAGTGACCTGAAAGGGTTTCCTGTAATGCCCCCAAACCAGGCACTACATCAAAAGACCTGGAAGAATCATTAGCAGCCCCTTTCCAAAGCCTTGGTGATACCACACCTCACAGATCAGGTCACACTATTTTATTAAGACTCTTCAAACCTCCCAAAAATGTTCATACCCTTCCCTGTAAGCTATGAATTGCCGATAGAAGCACAGACTTTCTCCCAACTTCTTCAATGCTAATTTTGCTCAGTGGCTCTAATTTACAGAGAAATAGAAGTCGGAGATTTGTCATTGAACCTGCTACCTCTGAGAAATACGGCTTCAGGGGACAGCAGGGACGGGCACTTTCAACCCCCTCCTTCAGAAATAAGCATGGTAACCCCGATCAGATCATCCCTTGCTGTGAGAGGAAAGGGCTGTTCGTGCTGGAGTGATCCTAAATATCAGACTGGCGTCACAGACTTCAGTGTCTGTAAGTTCAGGTTTGAACTGGGCGCCTTCAGATGTACCTAAAAATCATCCTGCAAAACACAGCCGGGACTGGTGACAATCAAGCATCAACTCACTTTTCCTGAATAATCCTGCCTTCCCCGTAAACCAAGTAGATTGACGGGGGTTTCCCAAAGTTCCTTTGCCGTTGAAGGAGGCAGTTAATTAACAGGAGAAGAGACAACTTGAAGAATGAGCACTGTTGAAATGAGCTAAAAGCGAAGGGAAAAAAGAGAAAACGTGTGATCTTAGTGACTTACGGTAGATGTGATTTAATGTTTGTCTAGAAATGACATCATTTTCCTCGCTGTCTCTATGTGCCACAGCAGCATAAATGGTAATGCAGAAGCAGAACAATTTTGTAAAGAAATGCCTGACAAAAATAATTGTCACTGCTTGGACTGATTTTTTCCCGGTAGTTCCTTGAGAAAACACGTTTTTCCAGTAAATCCGCATAGTCTCTGCCTTGTTTTCCTTAGGTGTGAGTTGAATCCATCTTCTCCTCACCCCTGAAGAAGCTCCTGGTACCTGACGGTTCTGTTCCCCCGACGAAGGCCGGTGACGGTGGGGTCCTCGAGTGCGATAACGTAGGAATAAACTACTAAAAGCTCTTTATGTGGGGGTTGATTCAACTAGGTTTTAGCTTTGATGAGTTTTCTACAACATTTTCAATAACCCAGTAGGAAATAGTAACGTTTCTAAATGAATCATTCACGTTCAGAACTGGTTTTCTGTGTTCAGAATCACATTCAGCCCCTAAACATTGTAATAACGCTTTAAGAAAGACATGTACTGAAAATAAAGATGCAGCGTTGTTCCTCAGACATAAACCTGATAAAATATTAAAATCTCTTATGAAATTTTTCCAGAAAAAAAAGAAAAATTATCACCATTGACAAGCTTTACAGTGAGAAAAGCCTTTTTTTTTTTGCACAAAAGATTGCTCGGTAGCGGCATTAAATATTGAACCCTGTTGAAGTGTGTCTGCAAACAGCCTTCTTTCGGCTCGGTGTGATGTGGATTTATTTTCTCCTCTGTGGAAGTAATGAAATTCTATTTTAAACTAAGGACTGAAAAACCAGCGGGATAAAATCTTTATCTTCCCATTATTACTTTTATGGTTTGCTAAGCCAGGTGGAACAAGCGATATTTTGTGAATAAACATTTTACAAATGCCCTTTGGAATGACCAAAGTGCAGTGACGCTGTCAAGGACGAAGGAATGACAGGACTCAGCGTGCAGTTCGTACCGCTCCAAGGGAAACGTGCTCTTGCCTGCCTGGCTGCCCTACGCAGCGTCCGAAGACGCTAAAGCCCCCAGGGAGCAGGACCGCGAGTGTCCTGCCTCTGACGAGCCCGGGTAGTCCATTGGTTCCACAGCGGCCGCTCACTAGCTCACTCGTAACCACCCTCGTTTCAAAGTAGCCCCATTGCTCATGTCATTAACCCGGAGTCGTTCCCGTGGGTGATGGCACTGCCACCTCGGCGGCTTCACCGCTGGCCCTGGGGCTGGTGGCCAGCATGGCGCGGTGTGGCTGGGACAGGCAGGGTGGGAGGAGTCCTCCAGGGCTGCCAGCCGGCTTCGGCCTCTGCTGTGCTGCCAGCTACACCCCAGGGGCTGGGAGAAAAAGCAAAGAAAGGCTCAGCCAGGTCACCCAGCGCTGCCTCGCTGCTGCTCCTGTCCCCCATCTCGGGGAGCCTCTGTCTGTCCCAGCTGCACACACTCCTCGCGTGGCACCAAGAAGAACCTCCTCAGCTGCAGGGAAAGAAAAGCGCTGGCGCCCTGACCCGCTCCCTGATGTCCGAGTCCCACAGCAGCCGGACGAGGCGGTGCAGACCTTTGCTGGAGAAAAGCAGTACCTGTTTCCTGCGGGAGAAGCACCGGGAGGCTCTGAATCCCGGGGCCTCCGGGCAGCCTGGAGGCTGGAAAGCCGTGGCAGGGGTCTGTGCTCGGGAACACGCTGGCTCTTCTGCGCTCTCATTCCTCATGTCACCACAGTGGTTTAGAAACTGTTGCTGTGGACGTGCAGCTCCCAGTGAACAGACTCGCGTGTCGTTGCGGAGGGGGTCTGGCAGCAGTCTGTGGTCCGGGTGCTGT
>NW_010388324.1:2318-5475 GCF_000710305.1 Buceros rhinoceros silvestris | reverse complement strand
GTCTGGCAGCAGTCTGTGATCAGGCTGCTGTCGGTAAGCCGGTGAAGCACCCGTCTGGTTTCCTAAAGAGCATTTTCTGCTTAGCTTGTGGCTCCGTTAATCTGTTCAAGCCAATTCTACAAACCCCGAACCATCTGTATTGGTGAGGATCATGGTTTTGTTAGATTTTCTGCGTCTGCTGTCAGTGATGATTAGAAGTACTAGGGGTTTACAGCGTAAAGTCTCTATATTGGCATGTTCCTGTGACCTTCTAAGTAGCGTCTGCCGATATGTGAGGAACATCTGGTAGAGTGCAGCAGGAGGACGAGTAACAGCCACGAGCGATGGGAGTAGCTAAGCTTTTGCAGCGTAGAACGGCTGACATAGCGGAAATGGCAAAGCTTTGCTGTGTTTTCGTGAGGCTGTGTCATCCAGAGGTACTGACGTCTTCGTATCAAGCGTGTGTGGTATTTCGAGGGATGTGATGAAGTAGGCGCTAAAGCTCTGTCCCCACAAGCTCGCTGAGGACCCCAAAGAGGAACCCGGCAGGATTTGTAAGCTATGTTACATTGGCTCCTTGGCTAACGTTTCTCTTTTGCCTTTCCCCCCCCAGATTTCTCCTGCCTCTCCTGAACACCAGCGTAGGTTCTAGGCACGACTTGGCCAGAAGGCGTTACCTAACGTTTCTTTTCGTACCTACTCCCACAGGTACCTCCGGCTCCAGGGAGCTCCTCTGCACCCGTTGCGCGGCTGGTGCAGGAGACGGCAGACCGCTGGCGCAGCGCTTGCCCACAGCCTCGTCCAGGCACACGTGGAATTACCTCCAAGGACGGACCCAACCTGTCTGCACAATCGCTCCCAGCTTTCACTCACACCTTCCTTCCATTCGTAATCAGGATTTCCCGTGTTCCTACTCGCCCCCGTATCGTCTCGGCCACCCCACGTGCTGACACAAGGAGCGGTGCAGCCAGGAGACTCACGGAGACAAGCTTTGCTGTGCTCCCCGTTATCTCCCTCCTCTGCTCTAAGCAGCGAGCCGCCCTGTTCGGCGTGTGCCAGCACAGTGTCACGCGTCCCCTGGAAGCGCGAGCCGGGACGGTGAGCTCTGCGTTCACACGCCGGGAATCAGGAGTGTAAGGAATCACAGTCTAAAGGGTGAAAAATGGGGGTTGTCTGGCAGGCACTGGCAGCACAAACGGGGTTTACGCTCTGCCGCGGCTCCTGTGCCCGAGGGGCTGGTCCCGTAGAGGGGTTGTTTTGATTTAACCTACTCCCTCCTCCGATTTCCACACGTGGAAGGGAGGTGAGTTCTTGAATTGTTGTACTGAGGTTTTGAAAATTCAGGAGATGGGGTGAGGTGAATCCAGGCTGCCTGTGGCTGCCAGTCCCGTTCCCACCCGTGGCTTCACGCCGGCGACCTGGGTGCTTTCACTGGGGCTCGCTGCCTTGGGCTTTCTCCAGTCAGCAGAAAGAGGCGTGATGGCAACACGCCTTCAGTGTTTTTCAGATGTCTGCTGCAGGATGATGAGATGAATCGCATTTCAAAAGCTCCCGATTCTCTTTGTTGCGGATAAACAGACCCCAGAGTGACTAGATCAGATGAATTTCATGCCTAGATCAGATGAATTTCATCCCTGTGTCCATAAAATCGGAACTTCAGAAACAAGCAGCAATAAAACAGAGCTGAAGTGATTGAACAGTGAAACCTGCTTCCTTCATTAAACCCAATATGACTATCTGAAAATCGCCGAGTGCTTGAACCTCCCAGAGGTGGTTTCTCATTAATGATAATCTAAAAGCTCAAACCCCCCACGTTTACTGCAACTGTAATTGGAAATCATCCACTTCAAGCGCAGAGGGGCTGCAGGCCTTCTGCGGCTGAAGGAGTTCACAGCTCAGAGACCGCCGATCATCGACTCGCGGTGGGAAAAGCAGAGCAATCGACTGGGAAGGGCTAAGACCAGGACGAGTACCCAGGTTAGAGCACAGTATTGTATTTCCATCGCAGCTAAACCCCAAACTGGAATATCTCCCCGATAAAAATGAATGTTGATGGTGTAATGCTGGAAGAGATGTTCAGAGAATCGTCTGTTCAGAGAATGGAGACAAAAGTATCGGAGAGGGGTCAAGCGAGTCCCCTGGGGCAGGAGCCCTGCCCTTCCGAGCCCGCTCCTCCTCCCCGCTCGCACCCGCTCTGAGGACGGGGTTTACGGTACCTGCTGGAGAGGTGGCAGCGGTCTGGGGCACTGGGATAAGAGCGAGCTGCATGGGGAGGGGGCCAAGAATCCACTGAACCCAAAGTGGGAGGTTTTCCTCTTCACCGGAATTCTCCCCTGATGCACATGGGTAGCTGCTCTGAATGCTGTTTGGGTTTTGTGTGCTCGGCAGACCCTGTCTGTCATCCCACAAGGAAGGATTCCTTGCATTCCCTGCAAGGAAGCCCCCTGTTAATTCCAGCTAGTCCCGAAGCTGATAGTCCCCATCCTTCCCACTAAAAGACATTTTTTTGTGAAATGTGCTCTATCACTTGACATTGAGAAGCAGAATAAAAAAATCCCTGTTGTACTTGGCAGATGTTTGGGCGTCTACACTGTGACACCAAGGGGAAAGAAGGCAGAGTAGCACCCACAATTTCCCGAGCAAATGTCCTCCGAAGAAAACTGACCGGAGGCTAAAAATGGGCACGCGCTGGGGCATTTTTATGACTTTTATTTGCCATATGAGAGAATGAACAGCCAATGGACTGAGGGTCCACGCACGAAAGCAGAGCAAGCGTTTTCTTTTTCCTGCAGAGAAGCACGTGTTGGTGTTACTCGGCTATCGATGAGCAAAGGAATGGGCAGCCCGCGCCCGCTGACGGGCCGACAGCTCTGAACAGTCGGCGGGGGAACGCTGCTGCCGGAGGACATCGCTGAGGAAGCGCGCCGAGGTTTCAGAAAGGATGAGGGGTTCCCACACCTCAGCCGCTGCCAAGGTTAGCGGTGTTACGAGGGAGATCGCTGATCCGGGGCTGGGCTCCGGGCAGAACCCCGCTCCCCCGCCTCGGCACGTTTGGCCGGTGCAGAAGGACCCCAGCTGTCGCGTCGCTGTGCGAGGCCAGGTGCCTGTTCCGGCGCAGAACTCCTCCCGCGCACCTCAGGATAGATGCTGCCAGGGAGCGCCGCGCCCGCATCGCTCC
>NW_010388324.1:737-2186 GCF_000710305.1 Buceros rhinoceros silvestris | reverse complement strand
CCGCCCCCCCTCCCACCCGGCTGTGTGGAGCTTCAGCTTTAATTGAGAACAGCCATCCATTATATATATTTAATCTATTTTTTCTCTGGGATATTTAAATAATCGATGGGCCTTTGTTATATAAAGAGGCCAGTGATAAATCACCAGAGCTGCACCTAGCGGTTTTTGGTGTCAGCATTCTCCAGTGAGTTACCTCTCTCTGGGGCCATCTATTATCCCAAGTACAGTTCTGGAGAGGAATTAGCCCTGTCATGTTCACCAGCAAATAAACAAGTGATCTCTGTCCCGGATGCGGTGCGGAAGCTTTGCAATCCGGTGGGGTTGATGACGTAGTGCAGAGGGCTGATTTTCTGCCCTGTCATGGGAGATCCTTCCATTCGGCTCGGGTACGTAGTGCCACCCCATCTCACAATCACAGCCGAGGGGATGCTGCAGCGCGGGAGGAAACCCCGGCAGTGGTGTCCGAGGCCGGAAGGTGGCCTGGTGGGCCCACGCCTGGAGCTCTCCCTTCACGATCACGGGCTGCAGCAAGGATCAGGACTCGGAGACGTCCGTGTGTCAGCAGCGTGCAGCGTTTGGATCACAGTCAGTTACAGTCACTATTTCCTTTTCACCCGACGCTTCAGAAATACGAACCTTCCTGACAGTCCACGTCCTCATAATTCCTCTCCAGAATTGTATTTGGAATGATAGAAACACGCTTGGGGAGGGAATGCTGGGAGAATCCCGACTTTCCATGGCATGGTGGGGGCGAGAGGTGGTGGGGCTGCTGTAGGGGATTGAAAACCATGGGAAAAGAGTGAGATCCAGAGCTGAGAACGATCTGCTGAGCGCGGGAGAAAGAGTAACAAAACTGACTTTATCTTGACGCGAGAACCGCTGAAGGAGCCTGGTGCCGGAGCGCCTGGAACCCGCCGTCTGAGGCAACGCCTCGACGGCTGCTCCTCCTCCCAGGCAGGGGAGACCGAAGCTGTCTGAGTCTGCTGCTGGGGAAGCCCCTGCCTGGATTTAACTGCATCGTATGTAGTATGACCAGGGGACAGCGAGTACAAGGGCTGATGCCTCCACGAGCTGGACTCTACAAACGTGCCATTGTAGCTCTGCGCGCTCTGGTCTGGGCAGAGCTCAAATCCTCCCTCCCCCAGGAAGAGCCTTTGTGAAGGCTGCAGAAAACCTTTCTGGCTTACGGACTGCTCGTGGAATCTCTCCAGAAAAAGGGATCTCCTGTTTCTGTGGAGCAGGACCAGGTGTAAGGGGATACCTGAAGCCGATACAGAGGTTGGCCAGTCTGTCAGCAGCTGGCTGCAAGCTCCTCTAGCGATGGGCTTTTGTCAGTGGCCAATTTACCCTTTGCTGTAGAGACACCGTGAGCGACAACAGTGACCGGGCCATCACGTTTTCTGTTGGTGACCCATCAGTTTCTGAGGCTGCCGGCTGCCCTCCCCTCTC
>NW_010388324.1:0-422 GCF_000710305.1 Buceros rhinoceros silvestris | reverse complement strand
CAGCCGGGCCCCAGGCTGGGGAAGAAACAGCCAGCAAGCGCGGCTGTAGCTCCTTCGGAAGCGTCAAAGGCAGCCGGGCTTTGGGCTGTGGTGAAGGCAGGTTCTTCCCGCGTGCGGGGCTCCCCGTGGCTTTGTTCAAGCATTGCGCACTAAATGTAGTAGGAATCGGTTGTTGCCCTGTAGAAGCACAAAGGCCTCCGAGAACAGCGTTCACTAACCGACAGCTCCTTAGCCTTGCGGGAGTGCTGTCCTCTTGCCAGGAGGTAACAGACGGACACCAGAGAGCGAGCAGCGCGGGCGGGGACGGGAGCCGGGCGAGGAACGAGCAGAAATCAGAGAAGGAAGTAATTGGGGCCTGAGGTGTGACTTGATTTTGCCCGTTAGTAACCTCGCCCCGAATGCCCGGGGTGTTCCGTTCCGTT
>NW_010388323.1:0-222 GCF_000710305.1 Buceros rhinoceros silvestris | reverse complement strand
CCCCCCCCCCCCCCCCCCCATCATACCCATCCCCATCATCTCCATCATCCCCATCATCCCTTCCCCACCTCCACCCTCTCCACCCCCCCACCCATCCCCATCCCCACGTACTCACCACCTCGTCCTCCAGCTCATGGCTGACCTGGTGGACCTCCTTGGACGCCAGGAGGATCCTCCGGCGCTCCTTGAGGGGCTCGATGAGGCGCACGATGCGGGTCCCCA
>NW_010388322.1:1444-1738 GCF_000710305.1 Buceros rhinoceros silvestris | reverse complement strand
TGACCCGCACTCCTCCCGCAGCGGGGCTGCCTGGACTGGGCTGGGCTTCTCCTCCCTCCCCGGCTGGGACGGAGCCCTCGGAGAGGGCTGTCCTTTTCTAGCCGCATCCACAGCGAGCCGAGTCCGGCTCTCGGGCTTTTCTTAAGCCTTCCAAAAGTCTCCCTAAACTCCATCCTATCTTCTAACGCTCCGGCAAAACGGGGATTGAGGCGGTTTCAGGTTTCATTTCTCCCGTCTCGGGAGGAGATGGCATTCCGCAGGGGGTGCCCCGCGAGCGAGGGCTCTGCGGCAGGC
>NW_010388322.1:607-1276 GCF_000710305.1 Buceros rhinoceros silvestris | reverse complement strand
CTCCCTCGGGCCGGGAGCGGGGACAGGTTGCCAAGGAACCCCGCACCCCGCAGCCCTGCTCCTGCCCGGGGTTTCTGGAGAGCCCGCGTCAGCTGCTAGCTGGAGGGAAAGCAGTGGCTTTGGCCGATGGAAAAAAATCATCTTCGCGGAGATGAAAACCGTTTGCCAGAGAGGTCGGTGCTAGTCAAGAAAAAAGTTGCTTCATTCCTCTAAGCTGTTGGCAACTCCGCGGCCACTTCTGTTTACTGCTCGGCAAATCTCTGCCTTTGTTTGCAATCCAGGAGATAACGCGGGGCTTCTCGGCCACTGTTTTGAGCTCGGCTGAACAGAACTAGCTCGTCTGTTTGTGGTCGAAACACACATGTATTTCTTTTATTTGGTAGTAAATAGAGGTTCCTGTGTATAGCAAACAGCGGGGGGGAAGATATAAACTTCCCGGTCACCAGATTTGGGGACTCAGAAGAGTTTTGCCTCCCGAAGGGCTGAAGTAGGGACCGGGCTGCGGGGTTCGACCCCTCCAGCAGCCGCACGCTCCCGGCGAGCGAGTTTGGGAGGTTGGTATTTTTTATTATTCCTATTATTTTTCTTTTTTTGTTTGTTTTCTGCATCCGAAGACTTGCACATTTTCTGATAGAGGTCGGTAGGAAATGGTTGATCCTGCTGGCGGGG
>NW_010388322.1:0-397 GCF_000710305.1 Buceros rhinoceros silvestris | reverse complement strand
GACGCACGAATCCGCTCCCCGCTCCGGGGGAATAATCCTGCTTTAAAACAATGGTGAACAATGGTGAGGGTGGGGGGTTTTTTGGTAGATTTTTTTGCTTTCTTTCAAAAATGCTGCAAGTGTCTCTGTAATAATCACTTTACTCTATCGACTCGGCATAGTGTGCTAACGGAATGAGAAGACCATTAAGAGCATTAACAGATTGGTACAGCATAATGCTTCAGTTCATATTGATCGCGAAACGTCTGTAAAATATTGTTTCAAATGAATCTATTGTTCCTGCGCTCTTTCGGCGGTGTTGATGACCTTGGTTTGTTCTCGCACATCCAAATTATCCTCTCGCCGCTACCATCTCACTGGGAAGCGGGCCGCAGGCAACCACGTACCCACCGCGACG
>NW_010388321.1:25292-30940 GCF_000710305.1 Buceros rhinoceros silvestris | reverse complement strand
CCTCCATGTTGAACCCAGGACACTGTCAAGCAAGACTTAACACACCACACTTAATTTCTCTGAGCCTTCTTCCATTGTATGGATTTGTTGATTGGCCACACAGATGAAATGGAGATTGATATATCTCCCATGATGTTCCACACATTTTTTTTCTCTAACTAGAAGATTGTTTGGCAGTGACTGTTCTCTGTTCATACTAGACGGTCTCTAGAAACTGCACATGAAGATATACAGTAAATAGCAAAGTGTAGATGTAAAAAAACCTCTCCTGCTCAGTGATACTTGGTTCTGTCTTGGATGAGATAGAAACAAATATCAAAGAGGGAAGAACTGACAAGAACACATTCTGGGTGGTAACACGGGAAAACATTTCTTCATTTTCATCATTTTCTTACAAGTGTTCAGACAGACCATTGTCACTAAAAATATAAAATGTATGTCAGAAAGTTAATGGAAATTCTCCACACATTAAGTGTACACATCATCTGGGAGGCTTTGGCGTGCTAATTCAAAAAGCAAGATAGCATATCTGGGAAAATGCAGAAAATGAGAAAAGTTTCTACATTCTCAGCAAAATTATTCTCTTCTAATCCTTCCCCTCCACCAAATTTAAGATGTTTTCAAGTTAAATTTCCACTTCTGGTGAAGTATGTTCTTGAATTGCTAGTACATCTGTTCTGCTGTTTTCAGTTCCTGGTTCTGTTTACATTTATAGATCAGATACTTATCTGGGAGTTGCTAAAATTTCAATGTGTTTTCATCACATTAAACCATCTGAGGTTCAGCTTAGCAATAAGTCTTAGACTTTATTCATTTTAGGGGGGATACTTCTGTGTGTCATGATTATGTTTTATAGGTCTTATCTACTAAGGGATTTTCAGGTAATTGCTTAGAAACAGTATTAAAGTCTACACTCCTGATAGCTTTGAACGGATGAAATACCAATTTCCATTAGTGAGTACACACTCAGAGGCAGATACGTGGAATTATCAGCCAGTAATTCAGATGACCACAACAATCATCGTGACCCAAAAGGCATATAAATTGTTCTAAAATACAAGCACTTTTACAGCAGTTTATCATAAAAAATGTTAGAAGTTGTAATACAGGTAGAAAAGTGAGTTCTGACAAATGTATGCAACTTCATCTGAATTTATCTAAGATTTTGTAATAAGACTATTACAAATTGGCTCAGGTGTAAGTGAGACCAATAATTTTTGATGTATCAATCTGTAGAATGGTTATTTCCGTTTTAAAATTATGTGTGTGTCTGCCTTAGGAGATTTCCTTGATTCATGCACTCATGCAAATACATATACGTAGACATAAACAGATCCTGATGATTCCCCTTCTCTCCAACCGCTTATGTAAGTTTTAGAAGTTCTTCGATAACGCAGACCCTGATAACAAAGTAGTGGACACATATTAACGCTAACATCGAAGCGCACAGTCTGTTTAGTTGTGATATTACTGTGTTTATCAAAGGTCGTTATGTTTTGGTTTGTTCTCACAAAGTAGGTTTTCTCCTAAAAACAACAAAAAAGATTCATGATGACACTTCGTTCATGGAAAGGGTGAAGAGTTAATAATTGCCTTTAGCATTAACCAACATCAGTTCAATCATGGTTGCAAATGACTTTTGGAAACTGACTGAGGAGCACCAAAAACTACCTTAAAAT
Organism: Buceros rhinoceros silvestris; assembly: GCF_000710305.1. Lineage (NCBI taxonomy): Eukaryota > Metazoa > Chordata > Aves > Bucerotiformes > Bucerotidae > Buceros > Buceros rhinoceros. The sequence goes on along the minus strand of NW_010388321.1, from coordinate 29,261 downwards.
GTCATTCCACAAATGACCCGTTGTTCTTTTTCTAAAAAATATTATTGTCTTTCTATAGGTGTACATCACAGAAGTTTACTGTATCTGTATGGGCCTTTATTTCATTAGTTTTCTTGCAAACAACTTCCATTTTCATTATACTGTTTGCTTTCCATTTTTTATTCTTTCAGTAGAGCTTCTTTCATGTGTGCTCATTCACTACTTCAATGCACATGTCTCTGGGGTGTAGCAGAGTAGTTATCCCCCATAACAAAACTTCTGTAAAAAAACCCCATAAACAAGAAACAACTTCTCCCCTGCCACTCCCCCAAGAAAAAAAAAACCACCACAAACCTGTTAAAAAGGGAAATGATTGATAACCAGTCCAGAGAGAATTATAGGGGTGTTTCACAGAGAATCAACTTACTCAGACTAGATTTTCACCAGCAAAATGGGGTTAATACCCTTATCCTTATAAAAATGTCTAGGGATCTCTTAATGAACATTAGCTGTCAGGGCACTGATATCAATTTCTAAAGTAATTTCTGTCTCAAACACAGCTGTCATCTTGGTAAAACATGGTATCAATACTTGCTGGGAAAGTAAATCATTGTGTTTGCAATGTGCAGACAAATCAGTCTGGTGTTAAACAAAGAATATAACAGTTCTCTGCAAAGAAACTGATACTCGTTAAAAATCCTGTCTTCACCAGTCCTTATGGCCAAATCATATCATACAGAAATATTGCCATATCCTTTAGAAATTCAGATCCAACTAAGACCTGTATACTACTAAATAAGATGTTACGAGATTCAAGAAAGATGTTATACAACTTATATAAATGAGATTTTATTAAACCGCAGAACTATTTTAACAACAGTTAAAGTAATACAATGCTGTACTAATTACAGCTAGTAGCATTACTTACTATAAGGTTTCCTAATGTTTCCAGTAGTAATACTCTTTTTCTGTCTCTCTTATTACTCAACCAAAATTAGCTAAACTGTAATAATCTGAACACTTGGCTTCTAAATGTTATGTATGATGTATGTTATGGATGTATGTTATATAAAAAAAATGAAAAAAATCAAACCCAAATAAGGTTGTCACATTTCTCTGAAAGAGAGTGAAGGTGGGTTTTATCCAAGCTAAAGACACCTACAAACTTTCTGAAAGTTACTTATGACTCATCGTTTGAATTGTGGAGATTAAGTTTGTTGGGAAACATGGATTTTTTGCCATGTTTGTGAAAAAAAAAATACCAAACCACATAGTTCAGCCAAATTACATGTCATTAAAAAAATTGCCATTCATACATATTCCATTGAAAAGCAAAAATTTTGCAGCTCCATCCTCTATACACTCCATCTGTACTGAACACGTTCAGGCCAGGTCTCAGCAGGTATTCATGCATCATGGTAGCTCTATGTCTAAGAACTACCAGTAACAGTAAAAGGATTGTTCCTTTTAAACAACCAATCAACAGCTCTGTACTTGTGCCCAGGCAGCAAGAGAAAGTGGATAGAAGAAATGAGGGTGCAAACTATCCTATTAGAATTCCATCAAGATAAAAGATACTTTTGGAGCTAGGTGACTAGACAGAGATTAAGAGGGGCATAGGGGGTTCAGTTTCAAGGAAAACACCTAAAATGGTTAACAGAGACTTATTTAAAATGTCAGCAGGATTCTGGTATATTGCTTCAGGAGAGTGGTTCAGGAATCTGTGATTAGAAGTGAAGGGAAATTATTGGCGTCTGGAAAAGCTAGATAAATGTGCATGGATATAGTCTGGTAAGAAAACATAGCATTGTTACAGACATGAGGTGGTCTATACAAAATAAAAGTGTTAATATGGAGGAAAAGAAGAAGCAAGATTAGACATGGAGCACAGAAATGAAGATTTTTTTTTAGAAAGCATTTGAGCACTAATGAAAAGACACAAGTGAAGGTCAGAAGGCAACCAGGGAGCCAGGCTGAATAAAGAACCATGAGGAGAGGAAATGGAATTTAATGGGCAAGCTGTTAGCAGAATAGTCTTCAGCAGCGTGCAGAGGTTTTATCCAGCAAGGAAAGTGATTAATGATGTGAGGAGGTATGTATGATGTTTAATAGCTTTTGATGATTTATGTAAATTCTATCATATAAGCATATCCATAATAAGTACAACTACAGTTCAACAACATTCAGGTATGGGAAAAAAACAACAAATAATAACTGGCAATCATGTCAATAAGATAATTATGAGAATGGCAATAGAAAACATGATCATAGCAATCTTATAAAATAACTACTTAGATTATGTCAATGGTAGCGGATAACTACTACAAACTCAAACTCGTGCTATCATTAAAATATCCACAGAAGAGTGTTAGGGGTATGGCAGGCACCTCCAGTACTAAACCCCTGAGTTCTCTCAACATGTTTGTTAACAAGATGCCTATCTTGGTCCTTAAGAGTGCATATCAATTGTACAGGGAAACCAGCAGCATTCTGCTGCAATGTCAAGGTGGCTTGGGAAAGGTACTTGCTTACACAACAGTAGACTCTCAGCCACTGATACCTGCAGTATTGGTCCTCCTTAAACCAAATGTTTATTACTCTAGTGTGTTGTCCTTTATCCCCTCAAAAGTGTGATCATGTTATTCTGCTTTTTACTTCCCCAGTTTAGCAGGCTGATTGTTATTTTTGCTGAGTTTGTTTCTCAGCCTGGACATAACTGATTGCTGCATCCTTGTTCATTATGTCCTCGAGAATGATCCTCTGAGGAGTCATCTCCTCAAAAATAATGAGAAATAATCGTTCCTTCTTTATGCAGCTGACATAACCACATCATTATGCCACTGTTTTACATACGATCGACTTACTACGTTATCTCAGCAGCGCATTAGTACAATTGTTATTGTCCATAGATATTCCACTATCTAAAACTTAATTTTGCTCAACATTTCAGTTAGTCTGTATCTTTGCAATACCAAATACATTTGTATTGGAAATGCCACACTAAGGCTTATCCTGACTTCAGTCGTCACTTTTCCCCTACCGTGGTGGTTCCCCACACATGCTAGGGTGTATCACAGATTGGAAGTTCCCTTCTCCTACAACAGCAGTCTATATTAAAGCCTACTGTGCCACCCCATCTTAGCAACTCCCTTCCCTGACAGAGATTTCAAGAATTTTTGGCATTCTTAAATTTCCTCTTACACATGCAAAGTAGAGACTGGGCAGTAGGAATAAGCAGTGTGGAGTCCAAAAGAAAAAAGTATGTACTGATTAGTTGAGGAGAATGGATCTTTGATGAGAAAATCTCCTAGCCCATGATCGCTGTGTGAAACTAGTCTTGGGGCAACAACTCAATTACACTTTACAAAAAAAATGAAAGCTTCCTGCAGCTGTAAAATAATCCCTGTTGCTCATATGACGGAAGGCTGTGAGCCGACAATATTTAGGATTGATAGTTTGCAAAAAGATTATTAAAACTGTCTTTCAGGCAATCATTTGCAAATAGAACATTATTAAAATATTGCATATAAGTATATGTTGTTAAACTCATCATTTTTGTTCAGCTTTTTACAGAGAAAGTGGTAATTCTTAAAAAGAAATAAAAGAGAAAAAAAAATCAAGGTTCGTTTGGCCAAACCACATCCCCATAATCCTTTGACAGATTAAGAGGTTTTCATCTGGTGGTTTGTTTTCTTGTTTGTTTTCATTTTCTTAGTCATAACACTGTGTATGCTCAATTAATGTAGTTTGTTTTAAGTGGTAACCCACACGCTTATGCTTTATTTCATTCTATTCACGTGCCTTTCTATATTTGTCATGTGCCAATATAAAATGTCCTCTTTTATACTGAATCCAGAGATTCTAATGTTGGTCAGAAATCAGCACTTCTACTCCTCTGACTAGAATTCATACAGACTCTGAGAGAACTGCAAACAACTATGAAGCAATTAATAATGTCCCCCATGTTGGGGGGGGGGGGGGGGGGGGGGG
>NW_010388321.1:0-25226 GCF_000710305.1 Buceros rhinoceros silvestris | reverse complement strand
AGTGTAGGGTGTGTGGGGCGGGGTGTGCTGGTGGGGAGGGGGACATTGGAGTGTAAAACAAGAGGCATTTTAGTGTTCGATGATTAATATAATCTGACTCAAAAAGTGCCTGAATTCTTTGCCTCAGGGTAGAAGTAGCTCCACAACATATGTGAAGACTGAATTCAGAATTCAGATGGGATGAAGATCAGCTTATACTCAGTGCTTAGGACATCCCACCAAGGAAAACGAGACAGTAATAATTGGAATGCTAAGGAACATGTCTACAAGAAATGACTGCATGCATCAGGAGAATATTCTGTTCTTTGAAAAGTCCAGTGGTGGAACTAAATCAAAACGCTTGCACTGTGTCACTACTGAATATGAACAGATGGCCTCGTTCTCTAGTGCCATGAATTTTTTTTTTTTTATTTTGCACATACATTTCAACAGCAAACCCATATCTCCTTATCCTCCTGAAAAACAAATGGAGAGTGGCAGGCAGAAAAGACTGTAAACCATGAATGACAGCGAAAATCTATGAAATCTGATTTAGACTGCTTAGCTGATGCATTGTTTGGTTATAAATTACCAATGTTTTTTATAAGGTCAGTGTAGTAACCATAGATCATATTTACTGTGAATAATGAGTGGAAAATAAATATGCATTTGAAATAATATGCTATTTTCAGGCACACAGAGTACAACCTTATTGTTGCCTATCGTTACAAAACAGAATTAAACTGTAATGTTGCATATCTGTGCAATAAATATTACAATCTATAGCATCACTAAAGTCAGGCATCATTTTTCCGTGTTTATGCTTTCTACCTCATCATCTTTTACATTTCTTTCCTCTTTTCAACTCTCATCCTTCCAATATCCTATTATAATGATATATAGGGAACTATACGACTTTTCCAGTTCTTCTGCACCTTCATCTTTCTCTCACTGTTTCTAAGACTCTTGTAACAGGGTATCTTGATTTCCCACGTGACTTCTATAGCTATTCTACTGTCTTTCACCAAAAAGATAACCTGGTGATAGTCCTCAGAGATTTTTGCTCAAAGACAAACATTTTTGCAAATCTAGTGAGAACTAGAATTTTAAATATATTGACGGATCTGTGATGAAGTTACTGTCTGATCCATCCTCACAAGAACCAGCCCATCAAAGTAGGGAAGGGCAGGGAAAGCATGGACTGAGGTATCTTCCACCATGTTAGTATCCAAAACATAGAGGTTACAAAATCACCTTTCCTGCTTCACATGGAGAACCTCTGGTTGAATTTTCTGACTACTGACTTACTGATTAGAGAGAGGAAATGTCTTCAGGTAATATTTTAAAATGAAAGTCTGTTCTGAACCTGACTTGAAGAGAAGTCCGCTAATGATAAAATTTCCCTTGTATTTCGATCCACACATCATACTCGTTGATCTCTTAGTTAATGTAGCTGATGTGCAATTAAGGAGATATTTTCAGTAACGGTAGGCTAGGCTGTGAGTATCCTTCCCGCCTCTCAGAATTTTGTTAGCATTGTATTAAAGACTTAATCTTCATGTACTCTGGGGTTTTTTTACCTAGGATATTATAGGAATATTATTAATTCATAATTTCATAGACATTTATGACAGAAAAGGATATTAGATCATCTAATGCGACCCACGGTGTGCTCCAGGCCCAATAATGTGCATTAAACTAAGGAATACCTTCCTCAAAGACCTTCAAACTGCACTTCAGCTTTTCAAGAGATTCAGTATTTCAAGATTTCAGTATTTCTTTAATTCTAAAGGAAAAACTTGTTCTTCATTAACATGTGTAAACTCTTTACAACTGGGATCTTATTTTTGTACTTCAACACAGAATTTGTTGTATATTAGAGTCATGCCTCCCACTCCCCCCAAAACAAAAACAAAACCAAAAAACCAACAAACCCAAACTGGCAGTTTAGGATATTCGCTTGGGAAGAGTGTCTACTGTAGAATATCACAGGGCATTCAGTCTATCGTGGTATTCCTTATGAAGAGCATATGAGGAAACAGCCAGACAAGAACTTATGCATGGCATCTCAGTGTCATGGATTCTTCTCCATTTTTCTCCATTTCCAGATGTTTCAGTTTCCAATATCAATCAAGAATTAATATCTATGAAAAAAACCCTCATTATGTTCATTCATTTATAGGAATGCAATAGTGTACATTTAAATAATGCATGATGTACTATCAATCAGCCCCAAATTTTTCAGAAGCCATAAGAACCTACCAGACCAACAGCCAATAATGAATTCTATCATGCTTTGTTGGTCCATCTTACTGGGCATACTGTAAAAGATGGGATATCAACCAGCTGTACTAACTGCATTGCTTCCATGCTGGTTCTCTTCCGAGTCGTTACAGCAACCATGCCTTCAGCAGATGTATCACACAGATTGAGTGGATGGGTCAGCTTGTGAAACAGAACTAAACCTCCAACAGTTGTTCCAGTCAGATGGAGAAAATTAATTGTCCATATTTATCACACCCTCCTTAGGGAAAAGCTCTGGAGACAAACAAACAAGCTTCAGAGTCCAAGCAATTATCCATAGTTTCCTAAAACGTACAAGGACCTAAGCTGTCAAAATGAGGTGCTTAGGCACTGAGTATTGCATTGCCTCATTGGTAATGCTCTGGTTCATCTCACCCAACCCAGATATTTACAGAGCAGACATCTGCGTGATCTAAATAGAGTCCTTGTTGGGCAGTGGAGTAAAACAAGAACTTACAGGATGCAATTTGTCTCATCCTAATCTATGCTAAAAATAGGATAGAGGAATTATGCTGTAAAGGTGTCAACTCATTGTTAGTGATCGAAGAGAAATTTGGAATTAGATTATATTTAGCTATCTACACTGTTAGTGTGATGAACATATAAAAATTACACCTTAGTAACTATAAATTGGACGTGTATTTCCTTATACAATACAGAGACAATTAAATGACTCATAAACAGCATCAACAGACTGAACAATTGAAACGTTCTAAATTAGCCTCTAGGAAACACTTGCAGTAGTTTAGCAAGAATCTGGCCCTCTTCTTGAAGATTAGAAAACACTGGTGTTTCTTTTTGGATAAATTTATGTTGCTTATAAATTGTTATTTGGCATTTTATGTATTTTTGGTTTTCCTTTTTGAAAAAGTGGTAATTTTGCAAAGGACCACCAGATCTTTCAGTATGGAACACATTATTGCAGCATATTTTTCATGCACTGTGATATAAATATGTTTATATAAATAAAAATATATTAATTTGGGTACAATTAGATTTAAAGGTCAATGAGGGAGGGAAATGAAGAGTCTTTCACATGCCATTCATGCCTATTTCTCTAAGAGGTATAGTAAAAACAATAGATGTGAGGTTTCTTTCAAGGTTGTGAGTCATATTTGAAGTTTTCTATTCCACAAATGTATTCCTGTTTGCACCTTATCGACTGACTGCAACTTATTTACAAAGTTTAAGTTCATTCTCTTATCCTCTCAGGTTACACAGGTGTACAGCTATTTCTCTAGGATGATACGTGCTTTTAGATTATGTAAAGCGAAGATACTACTGCAGATTTTCATTAAAGGATCTATACCTCTGTATAATGAACCAGAATTAGTATTTTTCTCAGTCTACATTTCATACTAATCAATGATTTGCTGCTGGGAACACAAATACCTGTACTGAGAAGATGCAAGAAGTAAAACACTGACACAAAACCTCTAATAGAAATCTCCATATAATGAAAATAATTCTTGAAAAATTGTCCAAGTTCACTGGCAAATAACTAGCATTGTGTAAGGAAGTATGGAGCTGAACTAAATGTCATAGCTTGAATTTACCTTTTTAATCCTTTTGGATATATAATAACCTTTATGTTTAATTTCTAAACTATGTGGAATTGAGGTCTGAGTCAAGATTCTGTTCTTAGGAAAAGAAATGTTATATTCAAAAGCTTTTCCATATTAATCATATAGCTTTTTTCCAAAATATTGTAACATTCTTGGTTTTACCAATAAAGAAACTAAGGACGAAATGTGTCCCAAAAGAAACTGTTAGTTGATGACGGGTTCAGGACTAAAATCCATCACCTTGTCCCTGTAGAGATATCTCCTGTAATTATCTAAAAATACGCCTTCCTTTCCTCAGCTGTCCACAGACCAGAGTAACCACTGGCCATGTTGCGTGCTTCACTGTTGATGTTCACAGAAGAGTTAGACACAGAAAGTAACGCAGAAAGGCAGCAGATGGATTTGACTAGAGATGGAGTTGTAATCTGTACATTTCCATTTACTACCATACACAGATTTAAATAATAAGCAATAAAATGAAAGAACAGTAGTTCTATTGACAGCTTTTAAGTAGAGTTATTGTATTAACTGTCCTGTCAAACAGAGTCCAAAAGAAAAATCTAAGGTTCCAGGTGTATTTTTCAACAAAATATTTTCAAAAGTATTAAATTTAAAACTTTACATATACTGCTTTATCATTCATGCTCAAAAATGAGAGACTACAAAACTCTTAATGTTAGGTTGTCCACACATTATATTTATTTATTTAATTAATTCCTTTAAAGAGTTTTCTTAGCTTAAATTATTTATTCCTCAGGTAGTCAGCTGGAGTCCTGATGTTATGAACCTTCAGACTTACTTACAGTTGCTGTGATGTTGCTGTTTAAATGTTCATATGGCAGATTAAGGTTATCTGCTGACTCAGAGTCACACCTGAAAAACTCTAATGTGCCCTGTTGCCTCAGCAACTCAGACTCATCCATCATCTCTGGTCTCTTGGCTTGTCCCATACCTCAAGATGCCTGTTGCTGTTCTGTCTGCAGGACTGTCTGGCTGCAGTAAAGGAGAATGTTTGTGAACACTTATGCTCAATTGAATTTTCAAAGACAAACAAGTCTCTAGGGAGAGTTAGTGTATTTTCTCAGCCTTAGTGTCTACATATCTAGTGCCTCACCAGAATTAGAAGCCTGAAAAGAAAAAATGGTCGTACTTAGGTCCTTAGATGATTGTAGCTATGACACCTCCATGTAGTTAAGGAAGTGCTTTTGCAAAAAAAAAACCTCACCGCTGGTTTGTGAGACATTGTTTGCAAAAGGAAATAATGGTTTGATTTAAGTGACCATCAAGTGATCAACAACAGTGACTCAATAGTTAAAACTCAAAGCAAGGTGTTTGTAATCGATTTGTGGCTTGAACTGTTCATACAATTTCTTGATTCACCTCATAGAAGCAACTCATTGGTAAACATTGAACTCTTCTGTGAATAATTTGCAAATAATAAAAAAAAAGCAAGCATGTAAAAGAAATTATCCTAGAGCATCATCTGTCCAAATCTCTTAGTTGCAGTCTCTTTCTTGCATTATCCATGAGAAGCCAAAGACTGTTTACTTCCTCTCTAAACAGACTGTAATGAAGTGCTGGGGAATCCAACAAGCCACAGAGAAATATTTCAAAACAAATGCTTAAAACGATGCTTTTCCATGGACACATTTTAAACTCCACTGCTGCATATTCATAATATTAAGATTTTTTAAAGTGTGTATTTCTTTACGCAGTGCACTCCTAATTAACCACTTTTAAAACAAAGGATCAGTTACATATCCATCTCCATCTCTACACATTTTCCACAGTCCTTGAATTATGTTTCCTAGAGTTGTGATTTCAAGGTAAGGAAATCTCAAGTTTCCCTCCTTCTCCCTGAGGTTTTTTTTTTTTTTTTTTTTTTACGTCTGGGTTTAATTTATTAATTTAGTTCCCACATGCTCTTTTCTCCTTTCTTTCCTATTCAGTAAATACCTTTGTTTTGGCCACTCTGAGACAATTTCTAGACACATACTGTTTTCACCTCACAGTAATCAGGTCTGTGTTTAGCTGTTGAGATATCGCGGTTACCTCCCTTCTCTCCTTTGCAGATATTTAAATAGGGTCTGTTTATTGATATATAACATATCATACACTACATCCGGGTTTGTGAAAGAGATTCCAAACCACGCACTTGTTGTATTAGATTGTTCAAGAATTCAAAAACTTACCTCAGTAAAAAACAAAAAAACAAAACAGAACAAAACTACACACATAAATTACCACATCCTGTTCTGATTTCTTCCTGTCCGAAATAATTCATTAGCTGTGTTCTGCAATGCCCAGGATCTGCTCCCTCTCCTCTCAGTGACAAATCAACTATCAGCCCATTCATGAAGTCTGGTTTTCTTAGGTATACCTCTTCTACTTGAAGCAACATTCATTGACATTCTTCTCTATCAGGTATCAGAATTTACCTGGATGCTTCTTCGATCTTCCAGCGTAAGGTCTATATTATAAGATACTTTGACAAATAAAATAAAATGAAAAAAAAAAAAGGAGGAAGAAGAAGAAGCAGAAGCTGTGATTCAGAATGGAAATATTGAGCCTAGAACTATTCAGAGATACATTAAATATAATTATACACCACTTTGTTCCACTTTCAAAAAGAAGAAAGCAAGCAGAAGTACTTATCAAGAACAACTCAGTTGGTTTTTGTTTTGTTTTGTTTTTAACCATGATTTAAGGACATTTTCTATTATCATTTGTTTATTTATGTGCCATACAAACAGGCAGTAAGATGGTCCCAGTGTTCATAGCCACGCACAGTTGCAAGGACTACTGAGTAGAGAGCTTGCATCATCCAGACTTCCTCAGGAAGATGGCAATTTTAAAGAATCAGGATTCACGTACCCTGCTACATGTTTGTAACACTGATAGATTAAATAGTGTAAGAGGTTTTACCTGCTACAAAATCAAGTGAACATCCTTCATGTAATTATTAGCAATATAATAATTTGAATGTCTGAAAACACAAAAAATAATGTCAAGAATCCCAAAATCATATGACTATTATACTAAGGTGGTTCTGAGGGTAGAGGTCATGAGTCTGCTTCTCTAATTCTGTATTTCCCCGATGACTGTGATTAGCTATTTTGATTTCTGTGGAGAGCTGGAACCTGTTCTTCAGTCCAGGCTGAAATCCTCTGCTTTACTCACTTCCCTCCATCTTTTAAGAAGCCTCTGTTCTCTGTTTTGCTTTAAAGTGGGAGTTATATTCTATGCTTTTCTACAAAAAGATTTGGATTTTGGGCTGTAAAGTTCCTCTCCCCTGAACTCCTCCTCCTCCAGTTTCCACTGAAACTAGTAAGTACCAAAGACATTTGAAAGAAATCAGGTAGATGAGAACTGGAGTATTGCATTAGGTCCACTAGCACAGGGTAGGACACAGATCTGTTACCATGACTAAGACAGCATTGGTGGATGGTAGTTTTGATACAATTCAATGTGGGGTTTTTTGATCACTTCCTGTTACTGTTGCACATATGAATTCTTTTAATTTATCTTGTTAGTCATCTCCAAATTTTCATCTGTTCTTTTGACTTCAGTAGGCGTTCCAGTTCTTCAGAGAACATAAAACAAACAATACAACTGATCTTTTCAGAATAGCTGTTAATATATAGAAGGATTTGTTAATAACAGAAGGATTACAGTCCACAAAAGCTCAATTTTTAATTTTTTTTAAAATTCATTGCATGTGGTTAAGTCTCAGGTTATGAACAGATACACATAAATATGAAGAACAGTTTCTACCACCACCTTCAAGTTAAACACTGTATTTTTCACTTTGACTCAAAATGGTACATTTCTAGAACATCACAGGATTAAACCCACAGCTGAAAAGTCATATTCATACAGTGATGAACTTGAGGTCAACAGAAAATTGAGGGAAATATTCTAACATCAGAGGAACCATTATTCTGTACTGAAGAACTTGAAATGCACTTAGCAAAAAGAGTGATGACTACTTACACATTGGATACCATATTATCAGATTAGATTTGTATCTGTTTCCATCTTTCAGCTTCCTGTTGACTCCTGCATTTTTTCTGCTCTTGATCTTTTCATTCCAGTGTATTTAAATTATGTAGGATTTTTCATCTGCTTTGATCTTTTCAATAACATCTCAATTTCTTAAGACTCAAAATAGGTATGTTATCATGAAATTCTATTTTAAATACCTTTTATTTTTACCTAGGACAAAAATGAAGACTTCAATATGTATAATATAAATTTAAAGTAAAACATGTTCAAACGATTCTAGGGTTTCAGAAAATTCTGTTCTTTCACCTACATTTTTTTTTTTTTTTTAAAGAACTACTTGCCATTATTTACACTTATGAGTAGGAAGCATGATTTTATGCTTTGCTGCTCAGGTAGAAAATTTTGAAATTAGGAAGACATGAATGATTACTAACAGAAAAGTAAATTGCTTTTCTTAGTGTGCTCTGAGTTAATTTTATGGCCTTAATTTCAACTTCTCCCAAACTCCTACACATTTTTTTCGTAGAAATTGCCTAAGTCTGTAAGGTTTAAGTTAGAAGATCCAGTCTTTGGTCTTGCAGACTTCCATCCATTTGTGACATAACTGAGATAACTCCCTCTTTAGTCTGGGGAAAATGACGTGGTTAACTGTAGCTTTTTTTTTTTCTTCACCTATAAATTCTTCTCTACATCATAGATGTGGGTTTTAGATTAAATCCGCTAACAAGATCCTTAGTTTGTTTGTTGACTGGAACAATTATCTTCTTCAATTGACAGACTTCTTTATTAATAAAATATGTAAAATATTTTTGCAGGTTAGAGGTTATAACAATTAATGTTGATTAGCAATAGAGACAGATACTTCAAAAAGACCATTATTTATGAATATTATTGTATATTTCAATAGCACAGTTGAGAGTGTAGCATCTTTTCTAGTACAACACTAAATGGATTTCTATGTGATATAAAACCAATGTTAATATAAATCAGCATCTGCCTAAAAGGGAATTAAAATACTTCTTTCTGATCAAGCCCATAACATTGTTTTTAAACAGATTGAACAAAGCTTCTAGAAATTTTTTCTGTTGCTAATTTAAAGATCACAGTCTGCAATGGATTGTTGGTATTAGTATACTGTAGTTCAAGTATTATCTATACCAAGGAATGAGGGAAGTGGAGAAAGAAAGTATTCTTTTCAAACCAGAGGAGAGATATTTGAAAGCGTATTAGAAATATTGCACCACTCTAACAATTTCTACATGATCAGCAAAAAGCCCTTATGTACAGAAATTAATTTTTTTCACCATATTTTTTCAGGTAGGCTGATTGTTTAAAACATTAGGTAAATTGCAATATTTTCCCATTAATGGTTATAATATTTTGTGAATTCGGATTTTGTTCCCATTCTTTTCTGTCTTTACAACCATTCTTCCTCAATTTTCCCATTTTAGAATTTCTTGACGTGAAAATAAAACACTTTCAAACTGCTCCAGGGAAAACTTTGCTCTACTTGAGCTTAGTCTTGCTATCCATCAATCACTCCATCAGCCTTTATTTTATGTACGGAAACACACTGGAGAGTGAATCTCAAAGTGCCATGCATAATAGCTGTTAGTTAACAACAGAATGAATTCAGCTGAATGAATTTTCACCTTTTTTTTTTTTTTATCTACTTCAGGAGTTTCTAATAACCTCAGGGACTAAGTGTTATTGCTGCAGTGTATATGCCTGAAGTCTTAGTCTCTGTGTTTTGTGCAGCTGAGTCCGTGATCACTATGGAATAGAATGAATTTGAGTTAAAAATAAAATAATATCATCAACAGCTGAATTTCTGTGCTGTGTAGCAGAACAGTGACTAATTACATTCTTGTGACCGAAGAACTTATCATGGCCACTGGCTAGGCAAACTGTGATAAATAGATCAAAGATGTGCTACTGAATCAGTACCCATACAGTAAAATCAATTGTAACTATGTTCTTTGCCATTAACGCACAGATGAGAAACACACATGAGGAAGATCACAATATTCTTATGAAAAACTGAAATTGTCCAGCAGGTGGGAAATTGTCAATGGCAACTGTGGCATATTAATTAATGGACTCCAACTGACAATCAAAGACCTCAGTGACAAAGACCTTTGTTAGTAGCACAACAAGCCTTATATACCCTGTGTCCCAGAAGCAGTAATTTTCCACCAAGCAACAAATCCCCATTATCTTCTCCGTTCAGTCTTAGTCCATTGTTTCCCAGACCAGTCTGACCCAAATATTCACAGTTCTTTGCAATGGTTCTCAGCTCATGGTTCTTCTTATATCGTGTCTTCTGCACCTATTCACAGATCCCACGGTCTGAGGCTAACCAGAGCAAGAACATCTCTGCCTTCAGCTGATGATAGATCACCAGCGATCCCCACAGCAAACCCTGCCCCTGATTCCACAGAACATCAAGAGACACCTGAGGGAGCTCCCTCTGGGACTTCTAATGTTCACTTTTCCATTAAATAAACATTTTGTTTCAAAGCAAATAGTGGTAGTAAATATGCCCTATAGTCACAGCATTGTTAGTAATAATGATAATATCCAAAGTCCTATATATATTTTTTGTGTACTTTTTTGCCGCTTGATTCAGAATGTTAAGCTCCCTCCATCAAGAGTTTGACATTTTGTCTGGGTAATGTGTAGGCAGAAGAACAGAAGGCAGTGGATACACACCTGGAAATCTTTACGAGTATGTAAAAGCTTCAAAATTTCTCCTGCGGTGTATGTATGCTATTCTTTGCAAGAAAGAAAGAAGGAACAGAAAACTAACCAAAATCACCGTAATGTAAACAGACTATCTGTTGAGTCTGCTAATCACTGAGCTTCTTTTTCAGCATTAATAAGCACGTAATTTCTATCATGACTTAGATACATTTCAGTAAAATCATGTATAGGCTCATTTTCCAAACTATGTATGTTAACATCTGTATTAATTATTTCATTATTAACTATTAGGATGAACAGCAGTCATTTTCACAACTCGGTTGGAAACCGCAGAATTTTTCTAGAAATTAATTTCTATTTTATTTTAACGTTTTTTTTGTAGAGAATAGCAGACCTTAATATTTTGCATGTAAGCAGGCCAGTTTTCTCTCTGGTGGAGGGTCTCCAGGGAATGCCCATATTTCATCGGTAGGCCTAGTGAAAAATTAGAGGGAGCGAGGTAACGTTACTATCTTTAATGTTTACATGTAATTTTTCTTTGATTGGATGAGTGGTTTTGTTTGTTTGTTTTTCCAACCAATCTCTAATTTAAATAGGATACTTCAGACAGAGAAAACCTTGGGGCTGTTTCCTCAGACATTTCAAATAGATAAAACTTCAAAAAAGTTTGGGATATTCAGTGGCAAACAGAATGCCACAGGACTTAGAGGGTTGTTATCTCAAAACAGAACGGCAGTATAGATAAAGTTGTAGAGGTGATTTGACCTTCAGATCTTAAATGCCTGGCAAGTTTTGTGAAATAGAAATAGCTTCATCAAAGTGGGGAAGTGGAGCTCATGACTGAAAGATGAGAAAAATTCTGGTAGTTCTACTCAGTGCAGCAGTCTGGCGGAATGGACTTATCCATGGGAACTTAACACATTTTGGAAGATATTTTGTCTCCATATATGCACATTTTTGCCCCCAAGGCAAAATATTAAGATATATTAACTGCAGAAATTTGCTGTCGGTTTGAATGAACATCACTAGGAACTAAACTTGGTTCAAGGTAGTAGTTTTTCATAGCTCATATTCAGTCCTCAGAAAGAATCAATGTGCTAATCCAAATTAATCGCAACCTTTTTTAAAAAAAGCCATAATGCTTGCTAGCACATGTCAGTTAATAAGCAGAGTACTTATAATAATTGGCACTTAACATGGTATTACGAATTGGGTTGTTCATTGTTAATGGAATGTAATGGATTGTAATTCTGCACTTTAGTATTACCCTATGTTAATATTAGTATTACCACGGCAAAGGATGCCACACTCACCTTCCTTTTTGTCTTTGCAACCAAATGCATAATATTTGACAACGATAAGTAGACAAATGATAATACTTCATATGTTTTTACATTAACTTTAGAAATGCGGTGACTATGGACCATATCTAGTGTTTTGCAATAGTCTTACAGACTTCACATATGTTAGCAACATATAATTGTTCTATTTTTCCAAGACAAATGCTTATTTTCATTATGAATGAAAAACAGGGTCATAGAATTATTCTACACATACTGATTATTAAATATGTTGAATGTAGCCACTAGATAAGAGATATATACACAGGCATTCTTGTCACTTCTGATGCAGAAGTGTCAAAAAACTTTATTTGTGTTTGTGTCAGCTGTTGTTAAAAAAACTGAACTCTAGGTATAAACAAACAAACAAACAAACGAAATCTTGCAAGCACTGAGATTGATACTAAGTGATCTCTCCTAATCGTTACTATTTCTTGTGTGACAGTTCTGGAGCTTGAACAAACCAACCTGCCCATAGAACCACTGTACCTGTTCCCAAAGGAAGAACACGTAATAAGGTAAGTGCCTGGTAAATAACCACAACAGACAGCTGAGGCTTTGTGCCTGACATTTTCCACTGGGAGTTAACTTAGGTCAGTTTTATGTCAGGAAAAAAAAATACAGAAAGAAAAAGAATGTTTGTACTTTTTGTAGCATAGATATGTACTGTGT
Organism: Buceros rhinoceros silvestris; assembly: GCF_000710305.1. Classification (NCBI taxonomy): domain Eukaryota; kingdom Metazoa; phylum Chordata; class Aves; order Bucerotiformes; family Bucerotidae; genus Buceros; species Buceros rhinoceros. The sequence continues at coordinate 12,658 of NW_010388321.1, read as the reverse complement.
TTGTTTAACCGCACAGAGCAACAGCAATGTTTCTTTTTAAAAGCCAGTACTAATTAAAGTCTGAATCAATCTGTCTGTCACTGCTAGCAGTAAACTTTTAAATGTTTGCTTGTTCAGCTTGACAGCAGTGAAAAAATTCACTTTTTAAGGTTTTTGTTTTCACTCCTGTTATAATTAAATGCTAATATATATATATATGTATGTGTGTATATATATATATCTCAAAAGTCTCACTGACATTCACTACTAATCTAGTTATGGAAAGTGCAGTCTTCCTGTGTAACAACACCTAGCAGCTAAACAAAACCAATTTTCCTCTCTGTAGATAATCAGTATGAATTATAAATCAAGAAAAAAACCCACCAGGATACTGGACCAAGAATATATATTGATTTTACAAAACCAGTGCAATGAAATTGTGCTCACCCCAAAATAATTAGTTACATTAATTTCATTTGAAATAGAAGCTGATACTGAAAACTAAGTCTTACTACCACCCAAGAAGAAAGGAAAAAGTGAAGTTTATGCATTGAATCCTAACCTTATAATAAATAAAGTGTCTATGTGGTTCACCAGAGCTGGCAAGGTGATCCTCAGACTCCACCAAATAGGATACTCCTTTCTGAAGATGTTGGTTTTAATACTGAATATCATAGAGCAAAAGTATTGGATATATTATTATTTCAATCAATTGTGATTCTGTGCTTCCTTTGAAGCTTTTTTGTTACACAAACAAGACCTTTAACAGATGTAAGTAATAAATTGAAATTGAGAAAATTTTTATTAGGAATTCCTGTTGAAGGAATAAGTACTTTTTTTCTTACCAAATTTTTAATAGCTCCATTACTATGGTTCCTAGTATACTGCAGTTCAGAAATCTTACTACTAGCAGAGCACTTGTGATTAACAAATGCTATCTGCTCCTAGACTTCTAGGAACAACAGAAATATTTCCACACCCTCTGAGTCTTGCCTAGATCCTGGAAAGCATATTTTTGGTGCGTGAACTGTGGGAGACAGCCTTTTGTCACGGCAAATTGAGAAAAACATTTAAAGAATTAGGAAGATATAGTTGTTATGGTTAGATTGGTCTGTTGAGAACCTGGTGCTAACAAACGGGTAAAGGAGTAGCAGAAAATGGGGAACACTCCTAACTCTTATCCTTTGTTTTGAAAATTAAACCCTGGTTAACACTGAGATGCAGATTCCTAAATGTATGTGTTATGTTGACATGGTATATACTTACACCCATACAGCCTGGATAAATAAAAAGATGAACAGAAGAGAAACACTGTATCATCTTCTTGACACTTTAGCTTTTGGTTTTATTTTGTAGTTATTTCAATAAAAAAAAAAACTCAAACGAAAAACAACGAGCAGAAAGTTGTTTCCATTTAGCCATTCTGGGGTTGTCTAAATTTGGAACTGCTGGAAGAACTTTATAGGGTCAGGCCAAGGTGTACACTTGAGTTAGCACTTGACTACCTGCCTGAACTGACCTACAAAATTAACTGCTCGAGAAATAATTGATTTAAAATTAAGGAATTTGTTCTTTGGAGATACCACTTCCTGTGTTACATGATGTTGTTATTATTATAATACTGGATTAAATTGTGACTCACCAATGGAATGTAAAGGGGAGAGAATCAGTGACTGTTTTCTCAGCACAGGAAAAACACGGGATAACTTTTCACATTTTTATACAGACCACAGCTGCACCTCTTAAGTGAGTGATCCCACTTACTGAAATTGTTTGCATCACAAAGCAGTTTTGGAGTGTGCAGTCTGGTTCCTTTCAGAATAAAACAAATCTACAGATGATTTGGAAAAGCACCTGGTATCCTCCAATTTTTTTTTTCTTTTTTTTTTTTGGTGCCATTATGGAACCAGATTAAGGATAATTTGGACTTAAATAGAAAAACAAAACAAAAACAATAGAAAAACAAAACTAAATCAAAAACAAACCACCAAAAACACACAACCAAACAAAATGAAAATTTATACATAGGGGATAAAAGGTCCCCAACACCAAATGTTTCCCTGTGCATATTCATTCCCTGTGCTACATATTTACACAGATGTAGGCAATGGCATTTGTAAATCAGCCATCCCACAAGGTTCTAGAACATTAAAAATTACGTGAGTGTATATCCTGGTTAACAAGGCTGTCCATCACATTTCACACCCCTAAAGTATGATGCAATGTTGATTTCCTTTTGCATTATGGAGTGTGCTTGTTTCTGAAAATCAGCGTGCTTAATGGAATCATGGTTTGAACCATCTTCATGGTTCCTCTTATATTCCAATGTGCTTTTGTGCCATAATGGAATGAAAGAATTCAAAAGCACACAAACAGCATCAGGAGGTGGTGTCTGTGTAATTGTCGTGGCCGAGGGAGGTTGATGTATTTTTTTTCACTTTATAACCATCTCTGGATCTCTTTATTTCCAGACCACTGTGTTTATATTCAAATGTAATAACATCTTTAATGGGGAACATAACCCAATAGACTATTGTATTACATGCAATTCAAAATAATGTGTAGTATCTTACTGTACAGCCACCATGAGGAGAATTGTAAATTGTGTAAGAGTGCATGCATGTGTACATATTTAAGTAATTAAGTATATTAAGGGTAAAAATTAAAGCTCTGAGATTATTTGCTAGTCTTTTAATGATTAATATCTTATTTGATGAATAATACAGGTGATTTCTTCAACTTTCTTCAAAAAGGAAAGCAACATCAGAGCTTTTGAGAAAGTCAGATGTAAAACTCAAGTTTGACCTTTTAAAATAAATACCATTTTTATTGACGTCTGTGGAAGGACTCCAATTCAGAATTGCTCATAAGAAAAAATATATCTTATTACAGGTTACAAAATCTATTGTAAAAATACCTAGGGTTAAAATTAATTCTTTTAACTCTGTGTGTGTGGTTATAAATATCCACTTAAATGTTTCATCTTTTGTTTATCTTTTGCTGAATATAAGAACATGGAGCACAGATCTCTGTTGTGGAAAGTTCACCAATTTGTAAATGAACCTGAATCAATCAATTTCCATATTATCACCCTTTGCATTATAGTTAAAACAGTACCAAATATTGCAATATATTACAAATTATGTTCTTTCCCAAGACAAAGACTTGCTAACAAATGAATTCGGTGGTTGTAGTTATAAGCATAAGCTTTCCATGGAAATTTCACATACTTAAGCACTCCTTAGTGTCTGAAAAGGCCATATGCCACTCTGACTGTTGCCAAAAATTGTTGTTGCTGTTCTTTAGCTTTGGTTTTGTCATTCATTCACCAAATATCCCTTCATCCTTCAATTTCTGTTTGCAGAGCCACATCAGCTTGTCATTTTCCTGTATGTTCAAATGAGTCAGGATTTATTTTTTGTGTGCTTGTTTAAGCACCAAAAATATAATCTTTCTGAAACTATTTTGAAACAAGTCTTATGTAGTGACTGAAAATGGAGTTACAGATACCTAAGTTATTATGATGCATTTGAAAATAGCACTTGATATCTGTCCATTTCTAGAACTACTGTAAAGGTGAGAACAGCAGTAATAGATCACCTAGGGAGCATTACAATTACTAAATCTGAGTGTAATGTCATGATAGATTAAAAAGTATCAGGCACAAAAAAAAGTCTTCCCTAGATATTTGGGAAAAAAAAAAAGAATATAATGTAAAGCTTAAGTGAACAGAGATGCCATCTTGTCCAAGCATGGAACATTATAAGAAGGATTAGGAAATTTACCCATTTTTCCTAAAATATAATTAGATTTTGAAGGAACTGTCTCATTGAAGTACATCAGAGAAACGATACACTGACAAGTATTCAGTTGAAAACAATTTAAACTTACTCATTTGGATTTGAAAAAAAAGGGGGGTGTGGGGGAAAAAAAATAGCTTTCTCAGTCTTCATTTTGTACATGGAATACAGATGGATGTGTGTCAGAATCCAGAGAAAATATCATAACCAAGAACAAAGTCCACTGTTTCTTTGCTGTGTATATTCGTGCTCTTTCACGGGCACCCCCTTGTCATTGGGAAGGAGCTTGTGTGCCCTTTTGAGGTTGAGAGCTGTGCTGGTGGTGGCATGTGCCTCTGGTGAGGTCTCCCAAGCCAAACAGGTCTCAACTGAAGGGTCAGACAAAGTGTGTCCGTGGGCAGGATGGGCTCACTAGCCTTGGGGCAACCATCCTAGGAGAAGGACAACTCTGACTCCAAACCCGGGCAGATGGAGCTCGTTTAGCCCTCTAAGGCATCCATCATCTAAGAGAAGGATACTCCAACCAAACCTACGACCTGAGGACTTCGCTGTCACCGTCCAAGCTTGCTAGGCCCTGGCAGATGAACCTCAGGTGTAAAGGGTGGAGCCAGTTCTGCGCACGCTGCGCCTCACCTAAAAAATCCACCGCGCAGGCCTGAAGGGTGCACTCACATTTGCAAAGCCCTGTAGCGCCGTCAGTGCGCTTGCAGTAAGCGTGAGGAAAACCCTTCCCAAATCTTTGTTTGCAAACCCAAGCCATGATGATGATGATATTTGTGAAAGTCTACAGTTCTAAGAGAACTGGACAAGAACAGCAACAGTTTTAAAGGAATGCGGGCAGCATGGCAATGAATGTTCTACTTTGTACTGCTTTGCTAAGTACTGGAGACTGTAACAGGCTTGTAAGTACTGTATGTCTTTTCTTTAGAAGTCCCAAATAGGCAGATCAAAATAGTGACATTTTTAGAGAAAAGAAGTGGTTCCTTGAGGAGAATGAGGTGGTACTGTAGATTACTGTAAGGATAAAGGATTTTTCTGGCATTTGTCATACAAGCTTGTATGATAAACCTAACTTTAAGATAAAACTCCCTTCTCTTGTGTCAAAACTAAGGAAATTCTCAGACTGTTGAATGTGGGAGGCAGCAACTGGTGCATGAGGTAAGACACTACATCATGTTTTTTGCCTCCTGGCTGAGGCTACTGGGTCAGTGCTAATCAATAGTTTAATGCAACGTGTCCAACAGTATCCTGTAATGGAAGAGAGAGACCACTGAGGCTCTCGGGCAAGTGACTTGCTGAGGATGCAGTGCCAAAAAGCTTCTCCTTCCTAGCTGATATAAAACTGGTTGTTGTGGTTCTCTTTTGCTGTACAATGAATTTCACCAAAGACATCTAAGCAATGTATTCACTTTGCACTGGAAACGAAGGAAATGATACCTACACAGTCAAGCACTCCTTGAAAATAATGTAACAGCTCTCTCTTACCTCTTCTCTTCCATTCATTTTCTTCTGTCACGGTTTCCAAATATCTTCCCGTTAATTATATCATATACGCTGGGTACGCAGGAGAGACTAAGCTTGCCTGAGACAGGTGACTCTTCTCCTATTTCAGGCCCATTCAGGATGTAAATCTATTAGCGGCTACCTCTTCAGCACCTCTTCATGTGCATAGTAGCCAGGCTGGTGGTGTTCTGACTAGTGCCCAAAAGGTTTTCCACATCTGAAGAAAAAGACAAGGAAAAAAACAGCAAACCAACAAATCAAAATCCCAAAATCAAACCTTCAAGAAACTTTGTCAGAAATTATAACCTTAATTTTAAGAAACTCAAAACCTTTTCCTTGTAATAATAATTTATCACCTGTCTTTGTCCCTTAAGTGAAATGGAGCTTGAATATTTGAGAAGTTTTTGTTATCAATTGCTTCTTGTGTTAGTTCTAAAATGTTCAAGATTAATTAAGTACTGGAATTCTGATTATTATACGGTCTGTGGGAAGGGGAGGATTTTGAGGATATTTCAGAACTTTCTAAAATTGAAATACATTTACAAATAGAATTACTGAAATTACTGAAATTAAAACCAGTTTAATCTGTCTGAAAACAAGTAAAGTCTTTGACAGTAATTTTTGATGTGTGGCTTCACTTATTTTCCAATGAAAGCATATTTAACAAAAAGGTGTCTGCTTCTACTAGATGATTGTACCAAATATCTTCTTATTTTTGTTTTTCTCGGTTCTAAGTCTGTATGAAGTAGTCTAAGAAAATCTTTGTTTTGTACACTATTCCAAAATATCATATTATTTTTTTCCTTAGCACAATTAAGCTCCTTTCACAAGTAGTGACTCTTCTCAGATTTCAAACCCTAAAATGCTGAAATTATACAAAGACATTTTGTATGATTTTACACTGTATATAAACAGCATAGGTGGCAGCAATCTGGTATAGAATATAGCATGATCTAATCATAAATTAAGTATGTTGAGGGCTCAAAATGAAAACTCAATTAATAACTAACTGACAAAATTTAAAAAGAAAAATTTATGAACTAGATAAAAGCTTAGTTAAAAGCATAACTGATACTAATAAAGCTATAGATCACTCAAGATAAAAGAAGCCAAACTATCACATAAAAACAATTCTTCCCTGAAAACATACTGTTAAAAAATGTGATGCCATCAGTTATATTGTGATGCTTGCTTACATTTATTTTAAGGTGCTTTTTCATTATTTTCTAGTTACATGTATTACAAATCCTCCATTGTTTAAATAAGCTATTCATTAATTTGTTCATCATTTTTTGTTCCTACATTTTTTGGGGAGGGGGCTGGGTTTGTTTTATTTTTTTAGGATTTGTTCATACCAGTGGAATGTAAAATGCTGGTACATTTTGGGGATGAACTGTGATTATACTAACAACTCTCCCCAAAACCTCACTCATTTTGCAATTTACATAATTATGTGCATTGTATCAAGACATTGGTAGATCCTTTCATTTAAGGGAAACTTGAATGTTGCTTTGTTCTGTGTCCATCACTATCCCTCCTCCATTCTCCACAGTCTGACTACCACCATCACCTTATCAGACATCTTGACAGTATAATTGAAAACGAGTATCAGTACAGAGGGTAATGTGTCAGGGAACTCCGCATTTCATCCGAGTCTTTCTTCATGACCTTTCCGTTAAAAGGTCATACTTGTACAATCACATGGAACAAGCACGTTCATCTGTTTAAACAACCCTGGCAGATGTTTCTAAGTCTGTTTTCTTGAAGACCGAAACTATTGCCTTGCCTAATATCACCTTCAGTGATTTGTCTCCTTATTAGATCAGTAATAACATCATTTTTTTAATTAAAACTTGTCTTCTTATGGCCAGATGGCATGCAAAGATTAACATTAGCTATCAGGTTCTGACCAACAAAAAGGTATGTAGAAACCATCCTGAATGTAAGTGTTCTATCAGTCATACAGTGTGTGATTTATTTGTCTACATCCCAGCTGTTTGAAGCAATCTAAGTCTTGTATTATTTTGCAAAAATAAAGGATCTGAATCCAGGAAAGTTTTGTTGTTATTTCTTTTGTTTTCTATTACAACTTCAGCAATAACAATTTTAAGTATCACAGTGACCAAAAGCAACATCCTGTGTGATTTTTTTTTATTTCAGAATTAGTGTGAGAACTGAATATTCTTTTACCTGTCTTTTTCTCCAGATGAGCCATTTTCTTCTATTTTCATTTCCAGTTTTGAATTTCCATTCTTCCACTATATTAGTTGTCACTATTGTAGCAATTCTTGTCTTTTCTGCACCTCTCTTCTTAATTTTATTTTCAGATATTAGATGTTCATGTATATTCAAATTCACGATAATGCGCTTGCTTTGTTTGTCCTGTCAATAAATGGTCACCTAACAAAATAAATTCAAACTACTCAGATTTAAGTTAAGTTAGCTTGTATAATATGCCATCTGCTTTCAGTGTCATAACAAAAGAAAAATTGTTTAAAGAAACTGAGATATCATTAGTAAGTCAGCAGCAAACTAACAGTTCTCTCCAAATTCAGTGAAAGATGTTGGAATAATTATATGCTTCATGTAGCAAAAAACAAACTAAGAAATATTTACTCTGGACATTCAGTATATATCCTGATTGTTCTTTGATATTGAAAATCTTCTCTTCAGAGCATTCTGGTGTGTATGATACCTGTGACACAAACTGCTGCAAAACCTCCATGTTCCGAGCTTTACTTTTCAAGTTCACTTCTGATTACAACGCTACTGAAAAACATTCACAGAAAACTACTTTTTACATTCCACAATTTTTTTCAGTCTCCACTTAAATGTAAATGTTGAAACATTACTACTCTATAGGAAGGCTTAAGACAGAAAATGAAAACTAATAATGCATTCAAAAGAAGTAATAAAATTTGGGGGAAGAAAATCTAAGCACGGATTTGCATTTCTTTAGATAGCTTGCTGTTAAGATGAGGCCAAAACGTTAGCCTTGGAGTCCACCTGGCGGTTCTTTATTCCTCTTCCTCTTCCTCTTTCTCTTTCAATTATACAGACTCCCAGTGAAACAGAACATTGCTTGACTACTACAGAAGAACCATCTGGATTTCCTTGGATCCTTTAGCAGCCAGCTAGCCAGGTATTGTTAATATATGCATTTTATCATCTGTTTCTCTCCCACTCTGCTATAGATGTTACACCATACAAATTTTCTTCTAGATATTAGTCTTCCAGGTAAAAATATCCCAAATTCTATACTGTTTCATTTTCCTTCCAAATTATACAACTTTCTCTTTGTAACATTCTTCATTATGTAACTCTTCACTAGCATACAAGAAGTGTATTTTACAGATACTGTTAACATTGCCATGAAAGGCACCTTCACCAAGTCTGTATACTGCATGTTCAATGCTTTTGCCAACCTTTAAAGGGAAGCATTGTCAACTGTAGAAAAAAACCACAAAGGCAGCAGCAACAGCAAGTATTTAAGAGATGTATACGTGAGACATATGAAGATGGTAGAAATTATTTTCTTTCCAGTGTTTTCCACATGTTCTTTAAAAATGGAGAATTGAAAGAATGTCACCCATCACGTTGCATGAAACAACTATCAGACGGTATATGGAGAAAGAAGGCTCATGTTGATAATCGGAAAACAGCAGCCAAGAGTTGAGATTTATGATAACCATGACCTAGCAATGAGCTGCATAGATGTTGGCTTTTCTGTCTTTCTGACAACTCATATAACTCTAATGTGTTTTCCATCTAATTGTAGGGATCCAGCTGCTCAGGGCTCATTGCAGGATTAGTGCTTGTGTTTGGAACAGAAAAAGCCTAGCAGTAGAGAAAATAAAGGAAGGTGAAACAAGAGTCTAATTTTGCACTAATGAACAATAGTAACAGCCACTGGGAATGAGACTTGTTATCAAATCTCAATACAGAAGATATATAGAAGGCTTCTGATATAAGCAAAACCCTTATGGAATTACTGAATTACTGTCTAGTTACTGTATTAGTTAATAAATATTCTATAGTACTGCCTATTTTAAGAGATCAAGATTTCTGTTTTTAAAGAAATAAAATGAAGAACTATTGATTTTCAGAAAATGGAAAGATAAACGAGCTGGATAATCACTGTCTTGTAATGCTTAAGTTATGTCCCTGGTACACATGAACAAAATACTGATAGACAACAAACATGAGGTCATTGTCACGCTCATAAATTTATTTGGTGACATTATAGACATTTCAGAGCTCATGTGAAGAAAGTAACCATGCTTTCTCTCTGTAAAGGGAAAATAAGCTCAGGAAGCTTTTGTCTGCATTGTCACATGGTGTTTTGACATTTCAGTACCATAACAGATCCTGTCTCCTTCAAGAGTGACAAAGTTTAACAGATAAAGTATGCTGAAATAAAAAAGCAGGGATGTCTGTCTTCAAATCATGTTGATCTCCTAATTAAGTGAGCCATAAAATGTAAAACCTTTTCCCAATCTCAAACCTGTCTCAGCTGTGGCAGGTGAAGAGGAAGAAGGGATAGAGCTGTAAATCAAGTAGAATCCAAAAAATCCATGAACCTTCATTAAATGAGGAGCAGTAGGAGATTGTGGATAAAGTGTTGGATCTCAGAGACAGTGAAGAAATTTGTAAATATATATCAGGTTTTGGTTGCCTAGAAGCGATCTTTTCCTTGGTCCTGTTGCTGGTGTTCTAAAGCACAGAATAAATTTGATGTGGTAGAGGAACCAAAGGATAGACTGATTCCTATGCTGCAGAGATATCTACTACCAGAAATTATTCCATCTTTAAAACAGGCAATTACAAACAGTTTAAAAAGGAGATTTTTCTTATAGAATGACTGGAGCTCTAATGGCTTTTTGGATATATGAGGAGCTCTGGTGCTGGGATGAAAAAGGTTTTGATAAAAACTTTAGAAGAATTGCTGTAGGGAGCAGTTTTATTTGAACTTGGAGTAAACTCGAGCTGATCAGTTTATCTTTCCACTCCTAACTACCCCAATTTTTATATATTCATATCAATAGCAGCAGTTCTGTAGTTGTTCTTCTTGGCTGAATAGAAATAACAAACTCTTATTAACAAAATTAAACTAAAAACTCAAAAGTGCCTTATGAGTGAGCTGACCTTGGAGGTCCCATTAGCAGGTAAGAAAGATTTATTTGAATGAAATGTTGATTACCTTAGTCATTCCTCACAGTTTGTTTTTTCTGACCTCATCAACTATGGACTGGTCCCATAGCGGAACAGAACCAGTCATCAGAATGGTCAGGCTAGAAAATCCTGTCATTGTGTAGTGAGTTTCTCATGTAAATACTGTGTTCATGTGTTGTGTCTCTTTTGTCACGCAGAAATTCAGAACTGATAAACAGAAATCCTTTCTGGTGATTTAAAAAAGCTTATGAATAGGATGTGATTTATGAATAGAACACTTGGCTAGGGGATTTAAATGTTCCTAATTCATCCAATAAGCCAAAGCCTCTGTGGAAAACATGCACCCACTCACCTGATTATATCCTGAAGTATAATATCTCATGTGTTTCCCATAATGAACTTTTAACTCTTCAAAACATCTATGTCATAGCAAAGTGCACTAACCACAGCTGGTGCAGTCTGGGTGCAGCTTTTCCTTAACTTTTCTCTTCTGATATTTGGGTCACAGTGTTTTTATGGTAGTGCTGAAATAACTGGGAATACCATTCCATCAGTGAGATCAAATCACGCACAGCCTGTAAAGCCCCAATTCTAACTCTGCCAACGGGTCTTAAATCTTCAGTCTCCTCAATGAGCTTTTGAACAGGATATCCAGCACACTAAACTGAAAATAGAAACGAGCAGTTCTTGTTAATTGTTTTTCATCTGAAAGATCTTAAGCATTCTTAGTTATTTCGGGCATGTCTGCTGTTTCTGTTTCATTTCAGCAATTACAGGCAAGTGGACATCATGTTCAGATTAAGTGTAATAATAAATCTGTTCCAAATTCATAAACCAAGTTTTTCTTCTATTTTTTTCCCTTTATCAATAAGCAGCATCTGTCCTCTTAATCTTCCCAACTGCACTGCTGCCTCATCACACTAAATATAATTTTCAGTGCCTCTGAAAATATGATAGCAGCAGCTTTTTAACAACAGTTATAGGGTTACCAAGATCTGCATACCTCAGATCATATACAATCCTGTCAGTGGCTGATGTTTTATAAGCTTCCTGCAATTTAGCTTTCTCTATGTGATCAGAAAAGGCTTCCCTCCCTATGTAGAAAAAGTTCAGCTGATAGAAATCAAGCTTCATGGGTGGAAACAGAGAACTAGAAAGACAATACTAAAAAGGGTCTGAAACCAGCTTTTTCTCAATCATTTATATGAATAATACTGTTGGAGAACTTAAATCATAGAAAGTATAATACAAGGGCAAAAACCTAACCACTTAGTTCTTTCAAGCTTTAGTGAAAAACTGCAAAGACCAAGGAATTGGAGTTCTTGTCTCACAACATTTCTTATTTGCTATTTTTTATGTCCGTATTTCAGATTATTATCCTGAAACTATGTTCATATTTTTGGAATTCCCTACATTTTAAGAATGTTATTTGAAAGTGCAAGTACGAATGTTGTCAGTGTTATAGTACCAACTGACAAAGGGAAGATAGTGATCCTCCATTGGTGACAAATAGCTATTTTAGAAAGCAGTAATAGTCATTTGCTTAATAGGATGGTCTATAACGTAGTTTTCTGTATCTTGGAGCAGGAAATGTTAATATTATGACAAAAAATTGAATTTGGAATTCATACTCTGTACAGGATCACACACACACAAACCCCCCCAAACAAACAAAAACAACTGAAAAAAATCACTATCATTTTGCCCAAAAGCACTGTTGAATAAATTACATCTTCTAGATGTTGGTGAGGAAAAAGAACAACAAGACAAAATGAAACAAAAAAACCAAAAAGAAAGATTTTTCAGGACAACATCAGTCCTTATTATTTACTTAACTGACTTTCTGGGGCTGAGAAATCTCTATGTGCAGGAGTGAGATACCTGAAAATATGTTGAAAAAAGTAGAGAACAGATGAGTCAGCCAAAACAGATTTTTGAATGTAATAAGGCTTTGAAATTTGACATAGAAATAGGAAAAAAGAAAAGGGCCTAGAAATTTTCCTTTTGGTCAGCTAGATAGGTAATAAACTTCAATAGGTTCAGGCAGTGAATATACTACTCCTCGCTGAAAACATAACAGGAACATAATGCAACATTTAAATAAATTCAAAATGCTAACTGCTTTAAGGATTTGCCAACATTAATTTGGAGTCAGTTTATTGCATATTTCTTTGCCCATTTTAACTTACAAAATATAGGAAAAT